>NW_007727356.1:35560-65815 GCF_000696425.1 Galeopterus variegatus
GTATCTTTTGTTCCTTTCTTTCTGATTTACTGTTTGCCTTCTGTATTTGTTGGTTTCTTGGAGTGGTAGATAAATTTTTTTTTCTCTTTATTGTTAGCATTTTTATTTTACTAGTGGGTTTTGTTTTTTTCTGGAGTATTCATTGCAGTCGTGGTGGTTTTTCAGGTATCAAACCCAGTACTCCCTTGAGAATTTCTTGTAAGGCTGGCCATGTGGTAGTGAACTCCTGTAGTTTTCGTTTGTCTGAGAAATATACTATTTGTCCTTCATTTTGGAAGGATAGCCTTCCTGGGTAAAGTATTCTTGGCTGGCAATCTTTGTCTTTTAGTATTTTGAATATATCATCCCATTCTCTTCTGGCTTTTAGGGTTAGTGATGAAAAGTCTGATGTAAGTCTGATTGGGGCTCCCTTACAGGTGACTTGATGCTTCTGTCTTGCAGCTTTTAAGATTCTCTCTTTGTCTTTGAGTTTTTTTTTTTTTTCCCTTTTTGTCTTTTTTTACTGACCGGCAACAGGATCGCAACCCTCGGTGTTGCGCCCTCACCGCGCTCAGCCAGTGAGCGGGAACCGGTCTCCAAATGGGATCTGAACCCTCGGTGGGAGCGCCGCCGCACTCCCAAGCAGCGCACTCTCCAGTGCGCCACCGGGTCGGCCCGTTTGTCTTTGAGTTTTGCCAGTTTGACTATAACATATGTTGGAGAGGACCTTTTTGGGTTTAATATGTTTGGGGATCTTTGAGCCTCCTAAATCTGAAGATCTGTGTCTTTCACTATACCTGGGAAGTTTTCTGCCGTTATTTCATTGAATATATTTTCAATGCCATTTCCTTTTTCCTCCTCTTCTGGAATACCCATGATTCAGATATTTGAGTCTTTTATCTCTCTTAGATTTTCTTTAGTGTTTTTAATTCTTTTTTTTTTTGTCCGCCTGTGTTATTTCAAACAGCCCATCTTCAAGGTCAGAAATTCTCTCTTCTGCTCGTTCTATCCTGCTGGTTAAACTCTCTGTTGTGTTTTTTATTTCGTTAAATGAATTCTTCAGCTCTGCAAGCTCTGCTACATTCTTTTTCAGAGCATTGATTTCTTTGTACTTTTCTTCTTTCAGGTCCCATGTACTTTTTCTCATTTCATTGTGTTGTCTAACTGAGTTTTCTTGTATCTCATTTAGTTTCCTTAGAATTATTGCCTGAAAT
This sequence comes from Galeopterus variegatus, assembly GCF_000696425.1. Classification (NCBI taxonomy): domain Eukaryota; kingdom Metazoa; phylum Chordata; class Mammalia; order Dermoptera; family Cynocephalidae; genus Galeopterus; species Galeopterus variegatus. The sequence goes on from NW_007727356.1 coordinate 36,754, forward strand.
TCCTTGTCAGTCATTTCAAGGACTTCCTGTTGTATAGGATCTAGAGCTTGAGAGTTATTATTACCCTTTGGTGATGTACTTTCTTGATTTTTCATATTTCTGGTATCTTTCCTTTGGTGTTTAGTCATTGTGGCACGGGATTTCATGGTCCACTCGTGTAACCCTAATGTCTGGCTAGGTTCCTGCCAGGAGTGCCAATTTGGCACAGCTGCCTCGGTGCCTGTGGGCAGGAGGCTCAGGCCTCTCTGGGCCACAGGGACTGGCCTAGTCTGGGAGTCCTGCAGTGGTACCTACCTGTTCCTATGTGGGTGGCTTGGGGACCTGTGGGCCCGGTGGCTGTAGGGCCTCTCTGGGTGGTGTGCGCTGGCCTGGGCTGGGGGTCCTGCAGTGGTGCCTACCTGCTCTGGCATGGGTGCTTCGGGGGGCAGATGGGCCCGGCAGCTCTCCAGGCCTCTCTGGGGGCCCTCTCTGGGTAGCGTGCACTGGCTTCTGATTCCCCTTGATATTTTTGACAAGGCCTCCGTTGAAGGGAAGTTGAAGCTGCATTTGGATATTTGTCCATACATTTGCTGTTCATCATTTGGCCCACATGCTGAACTCCATTTCATCTACAACTTTCATGGCCCTCCACTTGCTTCATGTATGAGGACTCTTTGTGCCTCTCCCATCCTCATCTCCTGCCACTCTCTCCTCTATTCACCCTCTAAAAACTATGCTCCTTGGTTCCTGTCTGACTTTGTACATGCTGGTTCTGGTGATTGAAATGCTTTCTCCCATGATCTTGATGTAGTTGTGCTTGTCCTATAGGTCCTTACCTAAATGTTACCTCCTTTGAGAAGCTGCACTTTAATTCTCCAAGCAGAGTTGGCTGTTACCACTTTCCTGGAGCCGACTGTTTTTGTTTACACTTTATTCTAAACCTATTACATTTCTTGACTTTTATGTTTTCCCAAATAAACTGTTCATTTCCTTGATGGCAGGGCCATGTCTTATTCCATGGGTTAGTGCAGTGCTTGGCATTTGATTGATGCTTAATAAATTTACATTGGGTAAATATTTACAGGCTGAATAAAAGATACTTTTTTTTGGGGGGGGTGCCTGGCTGGGATGGGGTAGATATTGTCTTTTGAAGAAGAATGAGGGGAATCTCAGTTGTTATTACTTGAAAGATTAGGTGAAGGTAATATTCTGCAATGTATTAGTATTAGTTTTTGCTCCCATTTAATTTTTGCTTTGGGGGGGGTGCCTGGCTGGGATGGGGTAGATATTGTCTTTTGAAGAAGAATGAGGGGAATCTCAGTTGTTATTACTTGAAAGATTAGGTGAAGGTAATATTCTGCAATGTATTAGTATTAGTTTTTGCTCCCATTTAATTTTTGCTTTTGAAGCAACTCTTTGTTGACATTAAAACAAAACAAAACAAAAATATGATCAATATAATAACTATCATTCCCAGGAGTGTGTAAATGATTCCTCCTGGCCTGTGACATCATGAGACTCTGTAGCCAGAGCCCCCCCACATATGAGAACAGTTGTTCTTTGCAGATGGGGAAAGGAATGGGTTCCAGATATGAGGTCACTGTGTGAAATATACAACACTGTAAATAAGATTTTCATAGGCAGAGAAACAGAGTCCATCTGCTTTCTGATATAAACTTTCTGTTTACAGGCCTTGCTGGATAAGGTAAAAAGCTAGACAAGAAAGGATATTTTAAATGCTGTTTGAGAAAATTAAGCTTATAAGATATACTTACAGATACTTGTTAACTTTTGTATTCAAACTTAAGTATATTGTGACCTCCTTTCTTCTCTCATCCAGAGAAGAAACTTTTATTGATAGATATTAGGGATATTTCTAAAATAGAAGTAGAATAATATTTTAATTTTGTTTTTAGTGCCTTGACTAATAATAATTTGACATTTCATTTGTGTTTTGCCATATGTGGAGAAGAGGAGACCACCGAGACCAAAGAAATCTTTTATCTATGTTTGAAACTGACTAGTAATAACATATGATCATGTATATGAAGTTTTGAAGTTTTTAAAAAATAAACAAGTTCTCACATTGAAGAACATATGTCATTTCTCTTTACATAGGTACAGTATTGGAAAGTTGTTTTAGGAAATATTGGGCCAAATGAGAGAGTATGGGACAGACATGCCTGGAAGGGGCTCTGGTTTGGTGTGATGACCAAGATGACATAGGTATGAAGATGGTAGAATTGGCTGCTTCACATCCCAGGTGATGCTTTAGCTAATGGAACTTCAGGCTAAGCCCCCAGAGCTGTCTCAGGTATGATGTCAAAGTCCTTTTAGAATAGAATTTTGGTGTGAAGTTGTTATTGGACCTCTCAAAAAATCCTGGTCCAGGAAGACAGAGGACAGGCTGGGCTAGTTTCTAGGATCTTCACCATTTGTTAAGAGTGAAATTAGCTGTAGAATACTTGAGTATGAATTAAAGATGAGAAGAATAGAGGTGACACTACTCTGGAATCCCCAGTTATTTAGAATGGAGAGATGATATTCATACTATTAATATCAGGGGTGATGGGAGAACTTCCAGTCTGCAGACATTCATTAATTAATTAACTGAAAATGTTTCTTGACTGCCAACTAAATGCCAAGCATATACCAGTGAGTAAGATAGGCAAGTCACTGGCAAGGTAGGCAAAAACAACTAAAGAAATACAGAAGAAATTAACATACTGTGATCATTGCTAACAGGATGAGAGATAAAGATGAGAGAGAATAATTAGGGGGAGCTGCTTTACATAAGGTGGTTAGAGAAGGCCTCTGTAAGGAGGTTATCTCTGAGTTGAGATCTGAAGGGTGAGAATGAGTCAGCCATTTGAAGAATTAGGGAAAGAATATAAGCAGACAGATCAGCCAGTGGAAGAACAGCAAGTAGAAGAAGGCTTAGTGTTTTTAAGGAACAAGAAGGAAGCCTGTTGGAACATAGTGAGCAAAGGGAAGTATAATGTGGGAATAAGTGGGAGAGTCAGGCAGCAGCTAAGTTAGGTAGGGTCTCTATGCTGCATTGGAGAGTTGGGTTTTATTCAAAGAACAATGGGAAGTCACTGAAGGGTAGTAAGCAGGGGAAGAAAATGATCTGATTCATGCTTTAAAAACATCTCTCTGGCTATTGTGAGTGAATAGACTAGAATAGAAGCTAGGATACCACTTAGGAAGCTATCGCAGTAAACCAGGCAAGAAAATATGGGAATGTGAGCACGGTTGATGGCAGTGAAGATGGAGAGAGGTAGATGGATGTGGAGCTAGAACTGACATGACTTGCTGTGGATTAGATATGGCAGGTGAGGCAAAGGCCGGGATCCGGTGTGACTCCCTAAGTTTTTGAGTTGAGCAACTGGATGGATGTGTTTCCATTAACCAAGATAAGGAAGATTGAGGGTTTTGGAATGTGCTGATTTTGGGGGGGCAGTGGGGGGAGATGGCATAAATGAGTGAAGGGGCCCTGGTGGTGACTACGGCAGAGAGGCAGTTCACAGTAGTTAAGAGCATGGACTCTGGAGCCAGACTACCAGGGTGTGAAAGTAGGCAATTTGCTTAACCTCTCAGTGCTTCGGTTTCCTCATCTGTAAAAAGGAGGATAGTAGTATCTACCTCATAGGGTTGCCATGAGGGGTTAAATTAGTTGATTTATATAAAGCTCGTAAAACAGTGTGTGGCATGTAGTATACCTGTATAAGTGCTACTTGAGGTTGTTTTTATTATTATAGAAGGAGCATCTGTTAACTCGGGTGATTGCTGCCATGTGAAGATAGCTGTCCACAGCTGTTTGGTCTTAGGATTTTTCAAGAAATTCCGGAAATACATATTTTTATGTGTGAAATTCCTCAGTTTTAAGCATTGTTAAACATCCTGTAAGCCAGATAAAACATGTTTGTAATTGCCGAGTTAGACTAATTAGCCCAGTTGTGTGGTATTTTTCTACAGTACCATTCAGCTCTGTGGGTGTGGATGGGGGGAAGGCAGATAGTTGGGGTCAGTTGAGCGGGAGGCTCTCCTGGTTGAGTCTAAGAGGAAGAGGGGACCCAAGGCTCAGGGTTGCAATGACAGGCCGTGGTAACTAGGTGGCCAAGGGAGGGAATAAACATAGGAGGAGGACCATGAGTAGTCAAATTGTGGTTAGGACCGTGGGTCAGGGAGACTGAAGAATTGCTGAAGTAGGGTTTCTACTGTAAGTGAACAGGAAGGACAGAAGGTTGTCATCGGAAAGGGTGATATTTGATTTTTTGTTTTTGAAGGTAGTGGAACTAGTAGTGATGACAGGATACAGGCGGTGAACATGGGCGAGAATGGCTGGGGTGGGTGGAGGAAAGAGTAACTAGAGTGACAGGCTAGGGTTGCCTGTCATTGATATGGATGTGAAATCCCCAAAATGTTTATGGGAGTGGGGTTTAGGGGGAGGCAGTGTGCGTAAGTCAAAACATTAGTGAATTAGGGCTGTAAACAGAGGACACATCAAGGAGTTATAGCAGGAGCCAATGAAGTGAACGTCAGAGGGTCTGGGGTTTAAGGGAATGGAGGAAAGAAATAATTTTAAAGTCACAATGGAGAAGCACGGAGGAGATATTCATCTTCCTGGTCTCTCAGATATGTGGGATTTGAGAGAGCAAATAGACTTCCTTTTAGAGACTCAAGGGAAGTGATAACATCAGGGGACAGGAAGATTTCAATTAAGGCCAAGGAGTTGCAGGAGCATTCAGAGAAGACATAGACGTTATAGGATCCTCAATGATCAAGTTCAGGCCTAGGAAAGGGTTTTAGGAAGAAGATGAGGGAAGGGGGAGGGGTTGAGTCAGGTTAGAGGATGGCTGTAGAAACACTGAAATGAAAGTCTTGGACTTCTGTAGGTGAGTAAGACAGAACATCTGCTGGAAGTCTCTTTTAGTTAAAAGACCATTTCTTGACAGGCTTTACTGCCAGCTTCTTCTGTCAGGCTGTAGGAATGACCCTGGAAAGCTACATAACTGTTGGAGTTTCTTCTGTTGGAAAGTGTGATCTGTGCTCTCTCAAGGGGTCTGTTCCTGAAGTCCAGTTTTTAAGAGTTATGCTCCAGTCAAATTCACAAATGCTGTTCTGGAACAAGGCTTTTATCCTTCCCTGTATGCTTTTATATGTTGAGAAGTTTGGGATAGAGAATCAAGAATAAAATCTCTAACTCCCTTTCAATATTTTTTCTTTTAAATAGAACCTAGATGCAGCCCTGAGCAACCTATTTTCTCCAAGTCGAACTTTGGCCTCTGAGTGCTCTGTATTTAAAGACACTTTCAAACCAGAAGGCATTCTCATCTTTATATTGCTTCATGTGATAACCATTCACTGACCTTGAAGGGATGATAGAAGAATAGAAATTGGGGGTGTGTGTGTGTGAAGAAAACTTAGGCCAGAAGAAAGTGCCAGAAATCAGAAAATGAAATTGCGAGAGATTTAATTTCAGTGAATATTACTTTCATTTGTGTGGAGTCTCTTCCTCTTACTAGGCTGTAAGCTCTACGAAGGCAGAGACTGGCTATTATTACTCTCCATTGGATCCCCTATCACTTAACATAGTGCCTGTTATGCTCATCAGGAATTATTTGTTGAGTGAATGGGTGAATATTTAGGATAAATGTAAGCTTTTTTCCTCTCTCCCTCAACAAGAAACAGCTGTCTTAGAAGTGAATTTGCTGAGACACTCTTAACAAGGGACTGGCCTCAGGGAGCTTTGCTAACCTTGTCTCCCGGCCCCTCCCTCTGATGGGGAAGAGTGAGTGTTTGCCGTCTCAGCCACTTCTGCCAACACAGTGTCCTCTACTATACTTTTGATTTATCTGCAGTTTTGCTCTTCCATCAAGAACCAGGTCAAACACCATCTCTGAAGACTTTCCTGGTACTACGACTGTACCCTCACGTACTGTATTCTTCATGTTTTCCTTTAAAGCAAGAACCAGCCTTCGTTATCATTCTCTCCCCCACATTGTCTCAGGGTCTTGAACATAGTCAGTACTTAGTAAATAATTGTTGAATTAAGTACTGAATGGTCATTTGTAGTAGTCTGTTTGGGATGTTAATGATGTTGTAAACTGTGGTGTGCACATTTGTGATTTAAACATTATACCAGTGAAAGAAAGAAACTATTTTCTACTTTATTTTATTTCCTTACCTATTTTGTTAATTTTGTATCTAAGACTTTCAACATTTTAGGGGGAAATGTTATTTCAAACACTTTTGCAAGATATCCTTTGAATCTGGCTGTTAGGAAAATAACTGCTTCCATCCATGTGTTCCAGTGGCCTGTAAATGCAGCTGGAACCTGGAGAGGGTTACAGCTTCCTGCAAGAAGCTAAAATACTGAACTGCCATTGAAGACGGCCCCCACCTGCACCCCTGTGCATAAATAGAAGCAGACCCTGATTTGGTGCTGGAATAACATGAAGTTGAAGGCAGAGTGGGTGGCCTGGCTGTTGGAGCCGTTTGCATTAAGAGCTGGTTATGGGCCATTTTGAATTATTGACTCATTCAGCTCTGCAGAGGGGCCAGAGTAAAAAAAATATGCATCCAGTCTCTTGAGGCTAAGTATCCAGATTGGAAATCGACCTATATCACTTTGAAAATTGTCACAGAAACAAGCAATTGTGGAAAGGTCTTGGAACTGGGAGAATAAAAAAGGTCATTATATAGTGAGATATCATCCCCAGATAATTTTGTTCTTAAAGTCAAGGTTAAAATTTGAAGACTAGTATATAGGAGCATCTAAAATCCCATTAGTTGTTACTTTTCTACTTTAATCTCTGTTGTTTCTCATCTTTTCCTATTCACAGCAAGATGCCAGTTTGAGCTTTCAGTTTTTGATGGAACCCTGTGTTACATACATCAGTATAAATCATGTTTCATGCATTTAATGAACAGTTCTCATGCATCTGACTTGTTTTCTAGATCAAACTGTTTAATTAATTTAAAAGCTTTTTATTGGAGAATGACATACATATGTTTTCCATTATAAATATATAGCTAGTTAGATTTTTACAGATTTTATTTTTTGTTTTAAAGGGTGTATTGAGAATCAATCCAAAGAAGTTTCATGAAGCCTTCATTCCTTCCCCGGTAAGTTCAATAACTTTATAATAAACTTAATGTCACATTTAATTTTTTGGATGTGCTCTGAAACCGAAATCATATAGTCTAACTAAAAAGCAGAGTAGTAAAACAAAATTGAGGATGGGCAAGGATTTGTTTCAAATTTAAATAAACAAAAATTGTCTTTGGTTCACAATCCCTTCTGCCAGTCCTAAAGTCACATGCCAAATCAAAGGGACAGCATTTGTTACAAGACTGCAGAGAGCAGCTGGACCTAGGCAGACTACCCACTAGTTCATGTAATTGGATGCCCTTGGTTTTTAGCTTAAAAAGATTTATGGTTTTTTCCACTGATTTAGGTTAATCTTTCCTAAACAAATATGCTATCTACTTTCGATCTACTGCATGAGCTAATCTGAACATCGTCCAAAAATAATGTGTAATGCTTTTTTTTCTGGTCAGACTTTCTTACTTCACTTTCATGCAGGTGATAGGACTTGGTACGAGGCTCTTTACCATTGGATGGTTAGACTCTTTCTTACATTCATGACTCACTTTAAGAGGCTCCCTCCAGCTAAAGCAAGTTTGCACTGACATATAACTAGCAGCAGGTCTCTGGAGAAGGACTGATTGTGCAAACTGGGAGAACAATATTCTTAAATCCCTGACCTAATTTTTCCAGGATGCCATAAATAGGATAGCTATAGAATCAGATTTTTCACAGTGGAAGAGACCATAGGGATAAACGTCTGCTTATCGATGAGGAAATGAAATACATATATTCAGTTAACATATTTCATTATGTTAAATAACACGTTTAGTGAGAGTATATGTTCAGTCATGTACTTCATGGGTGTTATTGTTACAATATTATTATTGTTGTTATTATTACAATAACATTCAGACCTATTCTCAACCTCCCTTTAGTCCTTTTTTCCCTGCCCTCCAGAAGCCAAGGATTCACATTAGCATCCGAGTTAAGTCTTAGCCATTGAATTAGATAAAAAGTACCACTGACATGTCACACATTGTTCTCTCTGAGTTACATTCTGCCCCTGTGACAGGACATGGTATATTTGTTGACGCTGGTACTTGGGTTGTAGAATTGAGGGTTAGCTTTGAGGTGGTAACTTAGCTGCAGTAGCAATTCCCTCATACAGTGGGAGTGCAGTTCACATGGGTGTTAGATTCTAGAGTTTGCTTGTAAAGTGAAAATCCTATACAGGAATCATAAAAATTACCCATGAAAATCTCTTAGGAAAGTGCCATGCTGGAGATGTATAAACCATCTCTTAATAAGTCTTTCATAACCAACGTTTTCTTCACATCAGAAAGAATGGCTGTTTCTTCAGGGGCATAACAGTCGAAGGATCTTGATTATATTAGGAGTCCTCATGTGTGAAAAACATGGATTTTTTGTTGTTGTTTTTTAATTTATTTATTGAATCAAAAGCGATTATACATATTTTGGGGGTTGAACATTGAGATATGTTGATCAAATCAATATTACTAGCATATGTATTGTTACAAATTGTAATTATTCTTTATGCCCCTTGTCCGATCTCTCCCCTTCCTCCATTCCATCCCCCTCTCCCCTCTAATTACCCTAGATTTCTTCTCTCCTTCTGAAAGAATCATGGTTACTCTCTTAATTTGTTGCCTAGATGATCTGTCCAATGCTGAGAGATGTGATTGGGTCCCCCAATATTATCATAGAGCAGATGCCGCTTCTGTCACTCTGAAATGGGCTTTGTGGAAAGAGACATCCTCTTCTTTTCTTTGACTCTGCTGGTGACTTTCCTTATGTGAATGTCCTCCAGTGGTTGGTGGACCATTTGTGCGGTGCTTGTGGTGTCTAGGCACTTTCGCGGCAGCCATGGTTATTGTGGAGGCTGCAGTGGGCCATGTACATGGAGGTGCTGTTTCTGGTATGTTCCTTGGCTCTGGCGGTATGCCGGGTTGTGGGGTGTGTTTGGTCCCCTTCTCCATGTCTCTGGTCCCTGGGCAGGCTCCGAATTGCCAGTGCCATGTGCCAGGTTGTGAGAGGTGTGTCCAGTCCCCTTCTCCATGCCTTGGGTCACCAGGTGAGACCCAAGGAGCTGGCTTGGTGTGCCTGGTTGGGGAGGAGGGTCCAGTCCCTTTCTCCATCCCCCAGGTCTCTGGGCAGGCCCCAAGGTGCTGGCATGGTGTGCCTGGTTGAGGGAAGGTGGTATGGTCCCCTTCTCCATATCCCGGGTCTCTGGGTGGGCCCTGAGGCACTGGCATGCCTGGTTGTGGGAGGAGAGTCCAGTCCCCATCTCCATGCCCCAGGTGGGCCTGAGGCACTGGCATGGTGTGCCTGGTTGTGGGAAGGTGGTCCAGTCCTCTTCTCCATGCCCCAGGTCCCTGGGTGGGCCCTGAGATGCTGGCACAGTGTGCCTGGTTGTCAGAGAGACGTCCGGTCCCCTTCTCCATGCCTTGGGTCCCCAGGCGGGCCCTGAGGCACTGGCATGGTGTGCCTGGCTGTGGGAGAGAGGTCTGGTCCCCTTCTCCATGCCCTGGGTGCCCAGGTGGGCCCCAAGGCGCTGTCCTGGTGTGCCTGGTTGTGGGGAAGAGGTCTGGTCCCCTTCTCCATGCCCCGGGTCCCTGGGCAGGCCTCGAGACACTGGCTTGGTGTGCCTGGTTGTGGGAGAGAGGTCCAGTCCCCTTCTCCATGCCCTGGGTTCCTGGGCAGGCCCCGAGGTGTTGGCATGGTGTGCCTGATTGTGGGAGAGAGGCCCGGTCCCCTTCTCCTTGCCTTGGGTCCCTGGGAAGGCCCTGAGTTGCGGGCATGGTGTGCCTGGTTGTGGGAGAGAGGTCCAGTCCTGTTCTCCATGCCTTGGGTCCCTGGGCAGGCCCTGAGATGCTGGCACGGTGTGCCTGGTTGTGGGAGAGAGGTCCAGTCCCCTACTCCATACCTTGGGTCCCCTGGTGAGCTCCAAGGTGTTGGCATGGTGTGCCTGGTTGTGGGAGAGAGGTCCAGTCCTGTTCTCCATGCCTTGGGTCCCTGGGCAGGCCCTGAGATGTGGGCATGATGTGCCTGGTTGTGGGAGAGAGGTCTGGTCCCCTTCTCCTTGCCTTGGGTCACTGGGCGGGCCCTGAGGCTCTGGCACGGTGTGCCTGGTTGTGGGAGAGAGGTCCAGTCCCCTTCTCCATGCTTTGGGACCCTGGGTGGGCCTGAGGTGCTGGCACAGTTTGCTTGGAAGTGGGAGTGGGGTTCAGTCCCAGAATCCAAGCCTCTGGTTCCCAGGAAGGCCCCAAGGTGCTGGTGGTGTGCCTGGGCCGGAACTAATTTTTTGTCCTTTGCTTCTAACACAGGGGAACTTCCTGTGGGATCCAGTACTTGAGTGTGTGGTTGTTTAAATTGCTGCTTTGCTACTGTTTCCCTAGGGAAGGCTTTTTGTGCAGCTCAGCGTTTAATAGTTGACATAATAGGTACTTCCGTCTCTCTAGAGACTCAGTAGATCTGTGTTCTGTAGAATCTCTGATCTGGGCCTGAGTTTTTTCATCAAACTGCACCCCATGCAATTCTGTATTCCTGACCAGTCTTTTCTGAGTGGTCCTGTGTTGATTGAGGGACAGGTTGTCTGTCCTTGCTGTGTCCCAATGTTCTCCTGGTGTTCCCATCTTGCCCACCGCCCACGCTCCAAACACTTCCCATGGGACCATCCTGGTGCCGTCCCTTGCAATGACTCACCAGCCTCTGAGTGGCTCCTTTTTTCTGGTTGTTCTGGCTCCTCACTCCTATGTGGGTCTGTGGGAACCCTATTAGTGGTCTTGCTGTCCTGGGGCCCACCAAGGCCCTCTTCTTCCCTTCCGCCTCTAAGTAACTCCATCTGAAGGGCACAGCTGTGGCTTCTGCTGGCTCCTGCTCCATGTGCTCAGCAGCTCCAGCCTTAAAGCGGCCGTGGCCCAAAACACTCAGAGCAGCTTTTTCTTTCTCTCATTGTAGTTTCTCCCACCTTCATGAACTCTGTAGGTCTCCCCTCCCCTTCCCCTGAGCTCCAGTGGCCCCAGCTTGGCTGATGTTACATTTTTATAGTTGTAAATTGGTTGATTTGTGGGAGAGAGTGACGCTGGGGACCGTTTATTCAGCCATCTTGACCGGAACCCCCTTGTAAATCAAAACATGGGTTTTTAAATATGAGAATTACCCTTAATGCAGTAAAGAGTTCATTCTGAGAGGTACCTGGGAACTGAGGAGATTTCAAACCTTTCTTCTCCTATGCCTGCTGAGGTTTATGCTCATTAATGGGAATGATAAGGGGAACTACAGCATTTTGAAAATTTTACTGCTTGCTTTCTCTCACAACTAATACACAGTATGGAGTTTTCCTAGTATCAAATTTCCTAGTATTTAAATCTCTTTTAGGTCAGCTCCTAACAAGTATGGGGCCTAGGACAAAAGTACAAAAGGAGGCACACATACCTTGCATTGAAAAATTATAAATCAAACTAACAAACTATTAAGTAAAATATATTCCATGACAAATGAAGTAAATTCCTTGCCGAATATAACTCCATGTACCTGGGTTCAAACGTAGAATTCTCAGATTCAGTAGAGTTCTGTGCTAAAATGTGGCTGCATAGAAGGGGTCTGCCTCTAGCCTGCCTCTCTTCCCTTCCCAAGCCTGGTTCCTTGTCCCCTCTTGGCTTCCCTGCATTCAGTGAGGGCCCTTGAATGCACATACATGGGCATCCCCTCCCACATGTCTAAACTGTATCCATACCCCTTAGAAATACCTGCCCTATATCCTTCTGCCAAGTTCAGGGTGTGCCACTGGTTGTGGAGAAGATGCCTGTGTGTACCCTGGAAGTGGGCTTGGGGCTGATTACTCCAGGGGGTTATATCCATTTGGCCCTGGGAACTCCTTGCCTGATGGGGAGGGGTGAGTCTGAAGCAGGGCTGGGCAGAGGTCTACTAATGTGCTGGGCCTGGTTAGGTTCCTGCAAGTTAAATTCATGTAATTTACACTCCTGGTTTGTTAAAGGAAAACTAGGAAACAAAAGTACATTTAGTAATGTTTTAAAAGCTCGTAGTTGTTCTCTTACTTGAAATTGTATTCCTGGTATGTTCTTTTTAGAAATTTTTATACAGTTGTTATATTAGCACTGGTTTATTTCTGTGCCTCTTTTATTCTTGTATATGGTCCCTGATGGAGTGGTAATATTGTCTCAGAGGGTGGAAAAACAACTAAATATTTCACCTCTAGGTAATTAAGTACAGACTGTAAAAGCTACTATTAAGGCCCAATTGCACATGATTGTAGATACTCTAGTTTTAGACACTGGAGCAGTCCTACATTCTTGTTTTGTGGGGGTTTTTTAGGTCAGTTTCAGTTTTCAGAAGCATCATAGAAAGCAATTGAAGAGGGCAATAGAGTCAGTAAATTACACATAGATAAACCCCACAACCACTAGTGGTCTGGATTTCTGAGTATATGTAGCTCATGTCCATGTCAAGTATGAGCTTGTATGAACTGGAAAAATGCTCACAGGTAGATTGGGAAGTAGTATGTCAGAACCAGGGCCTGAATGTTTATCTGTACCTTGCTTAAGCTGGGAGAATAAAGACAGGAATTGATATTAAATAAGATGTGGCCTCTACTCTAGCAGTAGGAAATAGAAAGGTTTCCTTATTTATAAAATGGGGTGGGGTGGATTAAATATTGTCTAATGTTTCTCACAACTTCAAAATTCTACAGGTTTTGGAGAGACAAAAATAGAGATTTGATTAAATTATTTAGGTTTACTTTTACTCTAAAAATGGTTGTGAACTTATTCAGTGTTATTTTCTCTGCCAAAATATCTACCTAAGTCAACAGGCTAAGAACAGTGAATTGATCTTCAGGTATAAAATAATACTTTGTTTTGGGAGAACTTGACTTAGGCTCATTATAATTTCTACTGAGAGATAGTTCATTTTCATTTTCTTATGACAAATCCAAAATACATGGGATGAGTCAGGTATGTGTACCTGCTAGTCTCCTGGGGTTCTCAATACAAGTAAAATACGGAAAATAAAACCATGTGACTTTCTTTTTTTTTTTTTTTCCTTTTTGTCTTTTTTCATGACCGGCAACGGATCGCAACCCTCAGTGTCGCGCCCGTACCGGCCCGGGACCGGCAACGGGATCGCAACCCTCGGTGTTGCTCCCTGCACCTCGCTCAGCCAGTGAGCGGGAACCGGTCTGTATGTGGGATCCGAACCCTCGGCGGGAGCGCCGCCGCACTTCCCAAGCGGCGCACTATAGCAGTGCGCCACCGGGCCGGCCCCGAAACCATGTGACTTTCAAGCTAACCAAGATAATATGATGTTATTGAGATGCCTTTTTATCCTATTTGGGAATAGGATAAAGGGGGTAAATGAGCCAGATGGAAAAACCTGGTTTTTTAAAAAAGCACAGTATCTATTCTGAATTATGTTGGTGCAGAAGCTCTGCAATTTTTTTTTATGTATCTTAGGCTTTGTACAGCTGTGGAATTTATTTCTAGTCCAAAGGGAGCTATTCTGTTGCTGGGGGATGCTCTGATCATCGTGGTGTACTTGTGTTGTCCTCCCTCCTCCAGCCCCCTAAGTATTTAGTTAGATTACACCCCAGATCCTTTTATATTTCTTTTAGGGATGTTCATTATCGATCATCGTGGTGTACTTGTGTTGTCCTCCCTCCTCCAGCCCCTTAAGTATTTAGTTAGATTACACCCCAGATCCTTTTATATTTCTTTTAGGGATGTTCATTATCCATTTTTTCTGTTTTTTTCTGATGGTAGAGCAAGTCTTCTGGCATTCAGATAAAGAGCTGAACTCTTTGGCCTTAAAAAGTAGTTAAGAGGTATGACTAAACTTTTAATATTGAGTTATTCTCAAGTTTAGTATCTTTAAAATAAGAGATTCAGCAGTAGATACAGGTTTCGGGATGAATCAAGGAAGAGCTGAGTAGTGATGCAAGAGCTATAGATTTGTGTGTTGTTTGAGGTTCAACTCAGCCCTGCTTTCCTTGGTTTCTTGGGAGGGGAAGATGACAATACCATCATCTTAACATCTTAAATCCCTGAGCTGCCAAAGGGTGCTTGTAGCTGCTTACAGAAGAGTATTTCACTGCATATATTTTGACACATGAGAAGGGGTAGATGACCTCCAAACAGCTCTCTTCATTCCTCAAGGTCTGAGAGGTTGTATTGTTTTAAAAATTGCAGAAGTCTGCGATTGATGCTGATGTGCCCCACTGCAGTTGTTCACTCTCTATGTATCAGTGTATCAGCTGTCTCTCCTTTATTTCTCTCAGGAGCTCATCATGAGGTAAACTGTAGTAATTCTTTGTGGCTAACATGGTAGCTGTTCTTCAGGGACTAGGGTGGGGTCAGGTTTGGCAGAGTATGTAGGCCACAGCTGCCAGCCCATAGCTAGATGGGAAATTGAACAGAAAAACGGTTCTAAAATATCTGTAATTTTTTTCCCCTCTCTAATGGTTTGTAATTGGAAACTATAAAAAGTGCTGAGTGACTAAAATCCCATTTTTTTCTTTTCTTTTTGGTTTGGTGATTTTTGGAATGCTAATTTTGACTTAAATTTCATAGTAATAACTTTCATTCCATTGAGTGTTAAATCTTATCTATATCCAGTGTCTTTGTTAGAAAAATTTGAGTGGTGACTTTCCAGACCCTTTTGCTGTTACCTCCTATAAGAAAAATTAACATTTTAGAAAAATTAACATTTTACGTCTCTCTTATCCTTGGAAAAGGAGCACATAGTATAAACTTTTGGAAGAATAAAAGGATAAGAGTACATGTTTGTTGATGAAACATTTTGAAACTATTTAATTTTCTCATGGAACCAGACTGCTGAAGGTCTGCTTTTCCTTAACTACTTTTCCATTTAAGTGTTTTTCTGTAAAGTCATTTGGCTTATCAGGAAGATCTTAGCCCCTGTTTAAGTTAAGAAGTTCACTGGGGAGCCACACTGCTTAAAGTGAGTTGTTTCTGAGTTTGTGATTGACCATGAAGATGTCTGTGCCTCGTGTTCATGGTCTGGAGATCACCCTGCTCTTAATTCAGTGAGATAGGTGGAGTGTGAGAATGCTTTGTGAATCTCATGTTATGCCTATTTCCTTCTCCTTTGCTTTCTTCTTAGGTCTCTATAAAAGCCACCACAATTTGTTTTCTCTGCCACTTTCCTGGGGGACAATATAATTTTGTTGGTTTCCTTTTAGAGAATCCAAATCCTGCTCCTGCCATCAGTTGGTTTTCTTGGGGGATTATATGTTGTTCCTCTTCTGTTTGCTTGCCTATCTTCTATTTTTTACCCTTCCTTTATATGTACAAAAAAATCCATTTAGTATTTTAAAAAGGTATTAGCATGCTTTGTTTTATTTAAAACAAAAAAGGGATAACCTAAGAGTACTCCTTTCAGATTTTAATTATGCAGTCTCTGTTTTTTTCTTTAAAAAAAAAAAAATCTGTAGTAGATCCTTTGCTTATTTGCTGATTTTTAGCTTTCTGCTACCCTGCTCTTATGTGTTCCTTAATATTTGCATTAGTTCCAAAGAGATTGAGTTCCCTTTAGGTGTATGTATTAGTCTGTTTTCTGTCACTTATAACCGAATACCTGAAACTGGGTAATTTACAAAGAAATGCAATCTATTTCTTACAGCCTTGATTGCTGGGAAGTCATAGGTCAAGGGAGCACATCTGCTGAGGGCTTCTTCTTAGTGGAAACTCTCTACAGAGTCCTGTGGCAACGCAGGGTATCACACAGCAAGAGGTTGAGCCAGAGTGCATTCCCACATGCATCTTCTTCTCCTTATAAAGTCCCCAGTGTACTCCCTGATAACCCATTAAACCATCAATCTGTTAATCCATGAATAGATTAATCCATTCATAAGGGCATAGACCTCAGGATCCAGTTACCTCTTAAAGGCTCAACCTTTCGAATACCATATTGGCGAGTAAGTTCCAACATGAGCTTTGAAGGGGACAGACGCTCAAACCATAGCAGTGTGTTTGTGGCTGTGTACTAGTTTTCCTGTTAAGTTATGAGACTAAAAATTTTAAACCAAGGAAGTAATTTTTGGTTCTAGGCCTTGGTGAACTTACTATTGTTTTATTTCTCTCTCCAATCTAGGATGGTGATCGAGACAACTCAAACCGTAGCAGTGTGTTTGTGGCTGTGTACTAGTTTTCCTGTTAAGTTATGAGACTAAAAATTTTAAACCAAGGAAGTAATTTTTGGTTCCAGGCCTTGGTGAACTTACTATTGTTTTATTTCTCTCTCCAATCTAGGATGGTGATCGAGACATTTTTATTGATGGGGTTGTTTCTCGTAATAGAGCCTTAAATGGGGATCTGGTAGTCGTGAAACTGCTTCCTGAGGAGCAGTGGAAGGTGAGTTAATTTTTTTTTTCTAATTATAGATTTCTTAAGGCCTTTTGCATTCTATGGTGTGCCAGTGAGGTATCACAAACTGGAGGAGTTAAAGACCGCTCAGGCCCTGTGCTAAAGTTAAGTGTTGCCTAGGAAGCAGGCTGCTGAATGGTTGGGACTTAGAAGCATCTGCTAATGCTAATAGTTTGAATTGTTCTTGCTCCCTCTTTAGCAGACTGTCTGCCCTGTCACATGCCTTGCATTGGTTTATGATGTTCTTTCAGATACAAGAAAAGCTTGCATGGCCCATTCAAACTTGATACGTATTATTTTCTTACATCTTATGCTGGGAGAACTGGAAAGACAAACTCATGGGGACAGTGGCAGCCTTCACACATTTCTGCTGCCTCTACTAGAAAACTTAGGTAATACATACGTAGTTCTTTGGGGCCCAGTTTGGTGATTGGGTATCCCTTGGTTGATAAAAATAGTGTATACATTTTAAAAAACAGGGATTTACTGGCAGAACAAAAAGAAAGCTACGTACTAATACTCCCCACAAACATAGACGAAAAAATCTTCAACAGAACGCAGTTGTCCCTCAGTATCTGTGGGGGATTGGTTCCAGTACCTCCCACGATTACCAAAATCTGTGGATGTTCAAGTTCCTGATATAAAATGGCATAGTATTTTCATGTAACCTATGCACATCCTCCCATATGCTTTAATCATCTCTAGATTACACATAATACTTAACACAATGGAAATGCTGTGTAAATAGTTGTTATATTGTTTAGGGAATAATGACAAGAAAAAAAAAGTCTGTATATGTTCAGTACAGACCCCATTTTTCTTTTAATTATATTTTGATCGACAATTGGTTGAATCTATGGATTTGAAACCCATGGATATGGATGGCTGACTGTATTAGCAAGTAGAATCCATCAACATGTAAAAAGGATAATATAACATGAGCAAGTGGCTTTATCCCAGGAATGCAAAGGTGGTCTAATATTTGAAAAACAACTCTGTAATTCACCGTATTAACAAACTAAACTTGACACTGTATTTCAATCAAACATCATTTCAGTAGATGCAGAAAATGCATTAGACAGAATTCCATAACCACTGGTGATAAAAACTCACAACAAACTAGGAATAGAAAGTCAATTCCTCAACCTGATAAAGAACATCTTGGAGATACTTAGAACTAACATCATTCATAATGGTGAAAGACTGAATGAGATAAGAATGTTCCTTCTCATCCCTTTTATTCAACATTGTGTTAGGAATTCTAGCCAGTACAAAAAGGCAGTAGAAAAGAAAGTATCCAGATTAGAAAGAAGCAAATACAACTGTTTATATTCTCAGACTATATGATTTCCTGTATAGAAACTCCTAAGACATCTCCAAAAAAAAAAAAAGCCTATAAAACTAATAAGTGAGTTTAGCAAGGTTGCAGGACAGAAGGCTAATATACAGATACCAATTATAAGTCTATATACTAAGGGTGAAAAATTGGGAATTAAAAATTTTCTTAAAGTACCATTTACAATAGGATCAAAAATATGAAATGCTTGGGTAGATTTGACAAAAAAATGTGTAAGACATGTACATTAAACCTATAAAACATTACTGGGAGAAATTAAAGAAGAACTCAATAAATTCTGAGAAATACCATGTTCATGAATTTAAAAGACTTCATGTTGTTAAGATGCCAGTTCTACTCAAATTGATCTACAGAATCAGTGCAATAGCCAACAATGTACTAGCAGTCTTCTTTATAGAAATTAACAAGCTGATTTTAAAATTTGTAAGGAAGTGCAAAGGACATACAGTAGCCAAAATAAAGAAGAACAAAGTTGGAGTACATACATTGCCTGATTTTAAGACTGATAAATCTCTGATCATCAAAGCAGTGTAATATTAATGTTAGGATAGACATATGATTAATTGGAACAGAAGAGAGAATCCAGAGAAACCCAAACATAAATGATTAATTATTTTTCTATAAAGCTGCCATGGCAATTCAATGGGAAAGGATATCTTTTCAACAGATATGCTGTAACAATTGTGTAGCCGTATGAAAAAAAATGACATTCAACCTTTACCCTCATACTCTATAGAGACATTAACTTGAAGTGAATCATAGATCTGAATGTTTGTGTAAAAAGCATAAACTTTCTAGAAGAAAATATACGAGTAAATTGTAGTAACCTTAGATTTGGCAAATATTTCTTAGGTATAACAACAACAAAAAGAAACATAAAATAAAAAACATCACTAAAACTGACTTCATTATAATCATAAACTTTTGCTCTTCAATAGACACTGTTATGAAAATGAAAAGGCAAGCCACAGACTAGCGAAAATATTTGTAAAACATTTATCTGACCAAGAAATTTTATCTAGAATATAAAGAAATCTTGTAACTCAATAATAAACAACCAAATTACAACATGTACTAAAGGTTTGAACAGATACTTTACTAAAGAAGATATATATATATATTTTTTTTGTCTTTTGTCTAAAGAAGATATTATTGATGGCAGATAAGTGTATGAAAAGATGCTCAACATACTTAGTTGTTAAAGAAATACAAATTAAAAGCACAAGATACCACTACAGACTCACTAGAATAGTTAAGGTTAAAAAGACTGACCGTAACCAGTGTTGATGAAGATATGGAGCAACTGGAACTCTAATACACTGGTGGTAGGAATATAAAATGGTACAGTCACTTCAAAAAACAGTTTTGCAGTTTCTTAAAAAGTTAGGTATACACCTGTCAGATGGCCCAGTTATTCCACTGTTGAATATTTACCTTAGTGAAATGAAAGCATTTACCCACATAAGGACTTGTACATGAATGCTCATAGCAGCTTTATTTGTAATAGCCCCCAAGTTGAAACAACCTAAATGTCCTTCAGCTTGTGAATGGGTAAACCAATTTTGGTATATCCATACAATGGAATACAACTCAGCAGCAAAAAAGAAAGTGAACTGTTAACACATGCAACAATCTAGGTGAATCTCAAAATAATTATGATAAGTGAAAGAAGCCAGGAAAAAAGGATTATACTCTGTGTGATTCTGTTTATATAGAACTCTAGAAAATGCATACTTATTTAAAGTGACACAGAGCAGATCAGTGGTTGCCTGGGATGGGAATAGGAGAAATAGATTACCAAGGGACCCCAAGAAAACTTTTGGGAATGATGGATGTGTTTATTATTTGGATGGGATTGTTTCATAATAGTATATGTATGTCAGAACTTATCAATTTGCACACTTTAATTATATGTAGTTTATTGTATGTCAGTTATGTCTCAGTAAAGCTGTAAAAAATACTGAAAATGAACAAACAAAAGATGATGATTGCACAAAGAGTCTGGAGTTCCAAGGAGAGATTAAAGCTAAAGATGTAAATTTGGGAGTCATCAACATATATATGGTATGTAAAATCACATTTGTGGATGAGATCACCTGGAGACCAGAGCTAAAGTAGGGGAGAAGGCTGAATACTAAGTTTTTGGGCAAGCCAACATTTAGAGGTCGGGTAAGGAAAGTGTAGAGAGTCCTGTGCCCAAGCTGTATGGGTGCATGAATCATGGTGGCCAGATTTCAGCTGTGCCTAGTTTAGGGAAGAGGCTGATGCATTCTGAGGGTGTAGGGAGCAGAGATCCAGTGAAATATGGTCAACAGACTCAGGCTTTCATAGTCCATGTCCTCTGCTCGAATCTTGAGGGCATTTCTGGATCTACCTTGTTTGCCTCTTCATACCTATCTGCTGGAAAGAGGAAGCTTCATGCAAAGAGTCAGCATGTCTTTAGCTCTTAATCAAGAATGAGGAAGATGTTTAGTGAAATCTGTCCTCAGGAGTAACAGTAGGAGCCAAGTCCACAGAAGGCAAAGTCAGAAACTTTTGATAAAAGAGCCTATCTGCTGTAATTTGAATGTACCCCATGTATTATTTTGGCATTCCTTTAGAGTGTAGAAACTTACTTCTCAGTCAGCAGCAAACCTCCCCCAAAGCAAAAGTCTCTCTGTTTATCCTCTGGGACAGTCTAGTCTGAGTATCTTCAATGACCAGTCTTGGGGAGAGAAGTACTCTAGGGGCTAGAGTGAGCTGTGGCATCTTTCAAGTCAAAAGGAAAATAGTCTGAGTCCCTGAGTCCTGGGTGCTGGCTGAGGCCTCAGAAATGGTGTTAGAGCTTAATGGTAGAAAAGCCTCTGATGGTTTCCTTACCAGTGCCAAAGAGTTGTAAATCAGCATGCGTCAGGGGAGCTTTGGAGTCCTCTTGGCTTTGGAGGCTGCCTCCACCTTGCAAGTGGGGCAAGTTCTTTATCAAGAAGCATAGCAACCACTGTTATGCATGGGAACGGACAGCCCTGGAGTCTAGGCGGGTGGGCAGAGGGAAGTAGAGGGGGCTCAGCAGGCCAATTAATATTCAAGAGTCTGGAGAGGAGATGGTATTCAAGAGAGAGGTCTGCTGAGGAAAGCCAAGAGTAGCAGTTTCATGTCTTTGAGAAAGATGGATGTGAGGATGCCTCATTAGAACTGAGCCAATCTGGCCGGCCCTGTGGCGCACTCGGGAGAGTGCGGGGCTGGGAGTGCAGCGACGCTCCCGCCACGGGTTCGGATCCTATATAGGACTGGCCGGTGCACTCACTGGCTGAGCGCGGTGCGGGCAACACCACACCAAGGGTTGTGATCCCCTTACCGGTCACGAAAAAGACAAAAAAAAAAAAAAAAAAAGAACTGAGCCAATCTTATAGAATGGTGCTTGACTTTAACCTGCAAATGAGTCAGCTGGGGATTTAGGTAGAATGAAAATTATCATTCAGTAGGTCTGAGATGGTGTCCAAAATTGTGCGTTTCTAACAAGTTCCCATGCAGCGTTGATCCTGCTGGTTAGGGAACCACACTTTGAGTAACAAAGCTAGGGAGAAAAGAAGCAACTAGGAAGCTTAAGCTAGGGCTTAATGCTTTGGGCCCTGGATCTTAGACCTGGCTGGCAGGAAGATAATTGAGTGAGAAATGTGGACCTTAACAGTTGTGGCTGGGCCACAAAGTCCTCCTAAGAGGCTGCGTCCTGATGTTTATTGATAACATCCTAATGAACAGAGATTGGCATGGACACAGAGAAGGGCCTGGACTGGAAAGGAACCCCCTACCCTTTGAGTTGCTGGTAAGGGGGTGGTGTAGGGGAAATGACCACAGAGGGGCTGCCTTTGTGCATGCATGGGCCTTCTTAAGCTTTCAGAAGATTTGAAGCATAGAAGATGGCCCAGATTCTTATTCATTCCAGGACTTCACAGTGGTTGCCTGACAATTGCTTTTTATGTTGAAATCAGCCCCATTAGGTATCTCTCTTAGGCCTCATTAGTTACAGTATTTCATGGCTTCCCAGTCTGAAGGAATGGGAGGAACTCTGTTGGCTGTGGCCCACCTGTGACAATTGTTGGTGACAGGATTATACTAGTGAGAAAAGAATATTTAGACTGTCATTGAGAATCCCTGACATGTAGAATATAAACATCTCAAAGCATACTGGCCAATTGTCTTACAGGTTTGTTAGTACAAAAGCATATTGTTGTCAAAGGAATCTGTAGTCAGTGGTATGAGCAAATGTGAATTAATTGGATTATTCATCTTTGCTTCTTTGTGTTTGTTGTGCTCACCCCTCTTGGGTATGTAAACTACAGGGCCTTTGGGGCTTTAGGAAAAAAACAACAATTCTTTTAGTTTTAGTAGTAAATAGTCAATTTATTTCACAGCATGTTTTCTGGCAAAATAGATAGCTGTAACAGTATCAAGCTGTGAGGCAATAATAAAAAATAATTTGCTCTTATATAACAATTTTAATTTCAGATTTCTTCTGCATTTTTAATGTGTGTATAGATAGATAGATCATGAGGGTACTTCCAAAAATTTGTGGAAAAATAGAATTAAAGGATAATACAAATTATCTTTTTGAAGACTCTGTGTGTGTGTGTGTGTGTATTGTATATGTATATATTTTATTATAGACATCTAATGAAGGATAGTTGGGGAACAAATGATAGCTTCTTCACCTTGTCAATTGGGAAATTAAGGTACTGTGAGAGTAAGTAAGTTACTTATTTGAGGACTCAGTTTTTGGCAGAACCAGGTGTAGACTTCAGGTCTCTTGATGTTTAGCTTAATTCTCTTTTCCTTAGGTTTTCAAAGGGGGGCCATTGGTAGGAGACATTGATCCTGCTGATTCTACCTGAAGCAGTGCAGGGTATGCAGTGGCTTCTCATCTTCCACCCATCCTGCCCTAGGCAAGATCCTGGAGATACAAACTCAGAATAGAGCACAGGCTTTGCCCTTAAGGAACTTGTAGGCTGGTTGGAAAGGGGATGGAAACAATTATGGTATGGTTTGCAGGATAAAAACAGAAATACACTTTGTTGTAGGAGCACCAAATGCTATCTGAGAGAAGGGAAGGTTTTATAGAGGAGGTTACATTTGAACTAAAACTAAGGCTAGAAGGATGGGAATGGAGAAGGAGAAAGCTTTGGTTTTATTTTATTTTTATTTTTTTTGGCAGCTGGCTGGTATGGGGATCCAAACACTTGACCTTGGTGTTATCAACACTGTGCTCTAACCAAGTGAGCTAACCAGCCAGCTTGGTTTTATTTGTTTTATTTCAGGATGAGAATGATTTTAACTGAGAATGATTTGGTAAGAGAGAATTCTGAAAATTTCAGGTTTCAAGGAGGAATATGTGGATCAAGGCTTTCTCTTGATGCTGCAATATTGGTGGAGTTCTGCAGTCTCTCTACTAACTCTCCTAAACACTGGGAAAAGCAGGGGTTTCCTAACTGTTCTCAAGATCCTGCCCTCAAGGGAGACCAACACCCTTGGCCCCTTTTACGGAGACTCTTGAAAAACTGCTCTCTGCTCTGTAAACTCTTCTATTTGCCATTTATTTGAGCTTTGCCCTACTTCATCCATTCTCTTTCCTTTGCCTTTTCTTTCGTTTTTCTCACCAAGTTCATCTGCCATAACCATTACCTAACCTTGTCCTATATTTTTGGGTTAGCCATAATAAGTTATTCTATTATTTTCCTTCTCATAATACTCTAATACAGTCGGTTACAAATAAGCATTTATAAAGCCTGGGTATGGATGATGATTGCTAACTTTTTGGTGTTTACTATGTACCAGGTACTGTATTTATTGCCTCATACCATTCTGTAGTCTGCTTTTATTTCCATCCTAATTTTGTGAATGAGGAAACTGGGGCTTAGTGTAAACATCTATTTAGGGAACATAGAACTAAGAAGTGACAGAGCTGGGATTCACATTTATGTCTCCTGATCTCATGATCTCATTGATATTTGTTATTCCAGAGATATCAAGGAGAGAGCTATTAGTTCTATAAATGGGTATTGTCAGGTATCATAAAAATTATCATAAATTTAGAAAATTGTGATATATGCTTTAGCATTAGGTAACATCTTAAGTTGCCATTATAGGTAAAGAAGATGACTTTATCAGTTGAAATTACCAAAGGCCTAGTATAAGTCTTAGAAGATAAACAATTTAGAAAAAATTAGTTAGAATTCTAGTGGTTGTGTCTTAGGACTGGAGAGGTATGGTATCTTTTCAAGGCATTGTGGAGGCAAGCATTGGGAAAGAGTCAGGACCTTACCAGCTACCTGCCCTAGACAGTAGATCAGATATTGAGAGAACTGACCCAACTGTAAAGCTGAATCAAGAGCCGTACAGCTCACTGGTCAAGGCAGAGTCAAAGGGGTTACAGACCCAGACGCTATCCTGGCTCATTGGCAACACATCCTAAATTCATGTGGCACAGGTTTGAGAAGGCAGGTAGGTAGTTGTCATGTAGCAGGACAACATGGGTCCTCCTGGATCTTTGGGACAGTGTTCTAATTGCAGAGATGTGGGACTGTCTTATTACAAGCAGAGTGGTAGAGGCAGCCACTGGGCTGAGAGTCAAGAATAGGACTCGATCCCCAAGCTAGGAGAATTGGCTAGAGTCATACTGGGAGCAAGAACCAAAGCAGTAGACCAACCTTGAGAGCCTGAATTCTGGGCTTTTTTTCTTGGTTGTGCCAAAGGAGACTTGGGAGCCCAGGATTCAGCTCTGGTATCTTGGATCTGAGAGGTAGGTTAAAAGCTAAGCCCTTCCATAGAAGGAGCCAAAGCTGTTTAAATATTGCTTATTATATTGCCTTGCTTGATTGGGAACTAGGGTGAGCAGCTTAGTTGTTGAAGCCATAGTGATTGGCCCAGAGAAAATCAAAGTAAAGGACACTGACAAGAGCATATTAAAATTCGACTCAATCAAGTCAAATAATGTGAAACAGAACCTGACTAGCTAAAGGGGTGGATTTCAAGTGAAATTTTTACTCACTGGAACTTAGCCTCTATATTCTTTTGACTAAATATTTAAATATCTAATAAGACAAGCTGGAATCTACTTGGTATATTGATACCTACTGGAAACCTATAAAGCTAGGGACCCATTCATTTATTCTACATGTATTTGTTGAGCACATACATTTACAGAGAAGATAAAGTGGAAATACATCAACCTGTCACTTTCTTAACTAAGTTTAAATTTCTCTTGAGACAGGATTAGTTCACTTTTTAGAGCAGAGCAAAGACTATACATGATTTCAAGAGGGTGGAGAAGCAGGGACAATTCTGTACTTTCTAACATGTCTATCCTGTCACTTTCTTAACTAAGTTTAAATTTCTCTTGAGACAGGATTAGTTCACTTTTTAGAGCAGAGCAAAGTCTATACATGATTTCAAGAGGGTGGAGAAGCAGGGACAATTCTGTACTTTCTAACATGTCTATTGTGCAGTTATTAAGACAACTTATTTTTGTGCAGAGATATTAATACTTCAACAAGGGCATAACAGAAGTATAAATGAATATTTTGGAAGAGATTAGTACAGAAAGAAAGAAATAACTTGAGTTTGAAAGAATAAAGGAAGTGCTGGTAGGACTGAGTACTCTTGTTCTAAATAAATGAACAAACAAAAAATTAAAGTGCACATTTAATCCTTCATTTTCAGTGGCTGTTCCAAACCTTCTTATGGTCACATGAAATTGTTCTAGTACAGTAAATTGTTTCCTTTGACAACCAACTTTTCCTTCAAGTGATTGTTTTAAAGTTTTGTCTTCCAAGTTCTTCTTTAAATATGCACCCATCATGCTAGATTATATTTAATCCAATCTCTTATATAACCACTATCATTTTGGATTGTACTCAATTCCAGTGGAATTAGTATTTCTTAGAATTGTTTGGTTTTTTGGCCTGTATGGCAGACCCAAAAAAGACTTGGAAGGTTCTTAATGGTGGAAGGCAAGGTCTTTGGAGCCTCCACCCAGAGTAGTATGGTAGGTAAGGTATATCTACTACCATGATCAGATTTTCCCAAGATTGTTATATACACAAACTTATTTTTAACAGTCATCTTTTCTTCTTCATTGTTGCCAGGTCTGGGATCAAATGCTTCAGGTTCTTGCCTGCTTTAAACATGCCTTCAGATCTCTGTAATTCAAATTGAAATGTCTGAAATAAGGAATGTATCATTTGAGGGTAAAGTAGCTTATTTGTGCTGGGAAACTCCCAATTAATGTTTAGGATTATTTGCTAGAAAACTAATTCATTTCTCTTTAACTCCATTGAGATGGTTTAGTGAAATTCACATTCATTGTAAAGAATGAGTTAATGCAGGTAAAGTACTTATAGCAATGATGGCATGTTATAAGTGCTTGAGAAATGTCAGATATGACTATTATTCTTCTTAGAAATGGGAACTGAGAGTAATAGTTTGGCCGAGATTATGTAATAACTCAAATTTACTATTCCTAGCTCTTGAGTTTACCACTAATAACATTTACTCACAAGAGAAATAGAATATTGACATAAAATGTTTGTGTCTCAGTATGTGTTTCTTTGAGTCATCTGAATTACTGAGCAGTTGTATGATAGGCAATGTTATACTGTAGAATGACCTAGTTTATTTCTTGCTCATGCTTCTTGCCTATCAAGATCATCTAGGGGCTTTGCTTTGTGTTATCTTCACTCCAGAGCCCAGGCTGGTTGGAATAGATACCATCAGAAGTATTCCATTTGTGTGGCAGAAGGAAACAGAGCCAAGGATGGCCACATTTAAGATGCCTTGGTTCAGAAGTGATGGAACTCACTTCTTCCACTTATAGCTTCTGCTGTAGCTCTGCTCACAGCTTATTGAGTCACCTGGCTGTACCCAAGAGGCCCAAGAAGTGCAATCTTACCAGATGTCTGCAAGTAGGGTTAACAGGCTATATTTGGTAAACTGTGCAAATGACTGTAACACTGGATTAATTAGATTCATTATATGTTTCATTCTTGACTAGCCATATGAAGAGTGTGTGCCACTGTTCATGGCAAAAGCTTCTATATCACTTACTACAAATTTATCCCCACTCTTGAAAATAGATTCAGAAGTACAGTCAGCCATCTGTATCCATGGGTTCTGCATCCATGGTTTTAACCAACTGCTGATAGAAAATATTAATAAATAAAAATACCAATACAACAATAAAAAATAATACAAGTGAAAACAATACAGTATAACTATATAGCATTTATGTTGTATTTGGTATTATAAGTAATCTAGAGATGACTTAAACTACACTTGTACTGGAGGATGTGCATAGGTTATATGCAAATACTGCACCATTTTATACAGGGGACATGAGCATCCTCGGAGTTTGGTATCCAGGGGAGGTCCTTGAACAAATGCCCCATGCATACCAAGGGAAGACTATAACTGAAAATGATCTAGGTGGTCTTTAAGATCACTGTCAGTTATGGAATTCTTGCCTTAAAGTACAATGTGTGATTCAAAGTAAATTTTTTGTTCTTCAAATTAAGTTAATGATGCAATGGTACAGTTTTTGTAAATGAAAAGGCAAGGAAGTTATGTTTTAAGAAAATGTAGTAGCATTTATTTGGTAATATTTATAAGCCATAAAGAGTTTGTCATTAATAGAAGTACTGTGATATTACTGTTTGCTACTGCTATTGTTCAAATTCTCATTTTTTATTTAAAAAAAATTTCAATAGATGTATGTTATCTCATGTCTTATAGAAACTAGTAATGATTTAGGACATATACATAACTATCTTATAAATTTAGGCAATATTATGTACAAAGGCAGGAATATTATGTGCAAAGGCATAAAGGCTTGAGAAAACATGATAGATTTGGCAAACTATAGATATTGTAGTATTTGTGAGCTTAAAATGCAAGGTAAAGATATAAAGTGGCAAGAGATAGGTCAGGTGGAAAGATAGGGTAGTGGTGTCACATCCTGAAATGTCTTACTGTGTAAAAGAATTCAGCTGTTATCATGTCAGCATTTGGGGAGCCATTGAAGAATTTTGAGGAGGGTGACATGGTCAGATTTGCATATTAAAATATTCTGGTGGTAGGTTGGAGGATTTAAAGGAAAGGGGCAAAATTGTTGGGAGACTGACAAGAAAGTTGTTTATTAAAAGAGTTTCAGTGGTAGATGATAAAGTCACAGTGAACATGTGGAATGCAAGGAGGAAATGCATTTAAGGCTTTTTAATAAGATAGAACTTGGTGATTGGGTGTAGGAGATAAGGGAGAAGGAAGAAGCTAGGATGACTCCTACACTTTAGGCTCAGGTAATTGAGGTGATGGTAGCACCATCTGCCAAGATAGAATCTAGGAAGAGGAGCAGGGACAGGGTGAGGGTAGGATGATGAGTGGGTTTGGACATGTTGAGTTTTAGATGCCTGGAGACATATAGGTATATAAGACTAGAAGGCAGTTAGATATTAGAATTTGGAGCCCAGGAGTGAGATCTTGGCTAGAGGTACAGATTTGGGTGACTTCAATGGCACTTGAATAAATTGATGTTTATGGAGAGATGATGGAGCCCAAGGAACACCAAAACTTAATGGGCATGCAGAGGAAGAAGATCCAGTAAAGACTGAAAAAGTGGTGTCCAAAGAGGAAGGAGGAACATAAGGAGGGAATGTTATGCCAGTAACCAATATGGGAAGCATTTTAAGGAGGGGGAAATGCTCTGTTGCTTATAGAGCCAGTGGGAAATTTTCCTGAGAAGTTAGATTTGGCTAATATGGAGCCATTTGTAACACTGATCAGAGCCATTTTAGTGGGGTTGAAAAGGCAGACACTAAACCACAGTGAGTGAAGGACTATATGAAGGAGACCGAGAAAGGGTAGTGATTTTATGAATAAGAGACACAGAGATGGTGGTTATTGTTTTGATATGATGTAACACTGATCAGAGCCATTTTAGTGGGGTTGAAAAGGCAGACACTAAACCACAGTGAGTGAAGGACTATATGAAGGAGACTGAGAAAGGGTAGTGATTTTATGAATAAGAGACACAGAGATGGTGGTTATTGTTTTGATATGAGAGAAACTTGGCTTAAATATGGTATCTTAAGTCTATTTTCTAGAGGCAGAACTTGAGATGGAGATTCCTTTTTTTTTTCCTTTTTGTCTTTTTTTGTGACCGGTAACGGGATCACAACCCTCAGTGTC
>NW_007727356.1:66425-67326 GCF_000696425.1 Galeopterus variegatus
CGGGAGCGCCGCCACGCTCCCAAGCGCTGCACTCTACCGAGTGTGCCACCGGGCCGGCCCTGAGATGGAGATTCTTGCTCAAGTAGTCTATCTTTGTGAAAAATTTCTGATCTATACCAAATTACTTAAAATTTAGTTAGGAAGATCACAAAACAGATCAAATGTTAGAATTTGAGAACAGAGCACTGAGAATAAAGTAGATGTAATGCAAGAAGATGGCAGTGGCTAGTAAGAGAGTGAATTGACCATGCAGTGCACAGAACTGAGGGTAAAAACAGGGACAAACCCCAGAGAAAGCCAGATAAGACTTGAGTTGCAAATACACTGGAGACAGTTGGCCAGGAGAAAGGGAGATGTCCTTATGGCGATTTTGGGGAGTGTAGGAATCTTCTAGAGCAGGAGTCAGCAAACTTTTTCTATAAAGGCCATGTTTTAGGGTCTGTAGGCCATACAATTCTGTCATAGCTACTCAACTCTGCCATTGTAGGACAAAAGCAGCCACAGACAGTATGTAAATGAATAAGTCCAGCTATGTTCCAATAAAAGTTTATTTACAAAAACAGCTGGATTTGGGTTGTGTACTGTAGTTTGCCAACCCCTGTTGTTGAGGCATAATTAGACTTCATGAAGGACCTCTCTCCTGCTCTGCCAAGGATCCCTATGAGCCTAGACTCAGGCACCTTGTTCTCATCCCTAAATGGCATGTAGACTATGCTGGGAGATGTCTTACTATTTTGAATCCATCTCAGTAATTCAAGCTTGTAATTCTTGAGCCTTTTGATTTTAATTCAGAAAAATGTTGAGGAATATCTATCTATGTAGGTTCTTGGAAGTTAGTTGACTGTATTCTGTGTTTTGATTTTTAAAGTTTTCTCTTTAGTAATGTGTGTTAACATTGAAC
>NW_007727356.1:67428-68308 GCF_000696425.1 Galeopterus variegatus
ACTGTATTCTGTGTTTTGATTTTTAAAGTTTTCTCTTTAGTAATGTGTGTTAACATTGAACTTGCAGCCTATTAAGAATTCTAGATGTATTTACCACAGTTTTAGATCTATTTTGATCAGGTTAGAAATGGATCCTACAGATTAAGGTCTAAGTAATATTTTTTGGAAGCAGGGGAAATTGATTAGCACATTGCCCACCTTCACTTTATGACATGGTGCTCTCTCCTTACTGCTGCTTGTTCCAGCTTCTCATTTGGTTTCTCATCCAGTGTCCCTGGGCTCTACCCTTACACTTCAGGCCTCTTTGACATTCACTTGAGCACTGGGTAGCATGAATTAGTGTTTGCAGTGATCAGAGAGAAGATAAGTAGTTCTCTACTCAGTCCTTTTAAGTGCCAAACCAGGACCATTTGTGTTGCTGGAAAAATTGTCAGGGGTACAGGATGTAGCAGAGGAAGACAGTAGTAGGTCAATTAAAGGTCAGTGCTCCAGGCAAGTGACAAATGTTAGTTCAAAGGAATGATGCATGTAAGGCTACAAACAGGAAATGAGTTCAGAGTCAAAAACCAAGAAGATTTCTAACAGGTTTGAACGCAGATAATGAGAGTGATTGAGATAAATGGTTTAGAATGTAGGCTGTCAGCAGGGTTGGGGGGCTGGTCCACTCATGCACCTCCTCCATCAGACGTTCACTGAGTGCTTTCTGTGAATCAGGCATCATGCTAGATCTTAGGAAAATGGTAAAGAACGTGATAGACAGGATCCCATTCTGCATCTAAACCACAGCAAATAGACAGTGACTTGAGTGACTGCTCAATTCTCCCAAGGATGGTATTAAATAGTGCCATTCCAGATGTAAAGGAGGGAAGTTAATTTGTTA
>NW_007727356.1:69033-86493 GCF_000696425.1 Galeopterus variegatus
TTCTTTTGAGGAATTCAGGCTGAGAAAGTCAGTGTAGTGGATCAATAGAGTGGAGAGTGCAGTGATAAAGTCAGTCCTGGGTGCTATGGGAGTGCACAATAGAGATACCCAGTTACCCTGCACAGGGCCAAGGAATGCTTTCTGGAAAGAAATTTCAGGAAGAAATGAACTCTGAATGGAAAAGTAAGCGTTAACTGTGTGAAGAATAGGGAAGAGAACACTTGATGAAAAGGAGAGGTTAACCTGCTCTGAATTCTTAAAGTTTAAAAATAGTGCTGAAGTGGAAGAGTAGTGGCTGGAGGTAAGTCCTTGTCAGCTTTGTTATGGCACCTTCTCGCAGGGTACTGGCAAAAGCAGATAGCAGACATGAAAACCCAGTGTCTTAGTTCTTTTTGTGCTGCTATAACAAAATATCTGAGACTGGGTGATTTATAAAGAACAGAAATTTATTTTCTCATAGTTCTGGAGGCTGGGAAGGCAGGTTTTCTGGTGAGGGCTGCATTCTCTGGAGGGGAGGAGTGTTGTGTCCTCACATCTGTGGAAGGTGGAAGGGCAAGCAGGGCAAATGCTGTGTGAAACTTCTTTTATAAGTCCCTTCATTCCACTTACAAGGGAGGAGCCCTGATGACCCAATCACCTCTTAAAGGACCCATCTCTTAATTCTATTGCATTAGTAACACTTGAATTCTGGAGGGGACACACTCAAATCATAGCACCCAGTCTCACTGGATGAATGCTAACTAAAATGAGCTGGATACTGTTACAACCCTTGGTACATGGTCATTTCTTCTCCTAGAACCACTGGTGGAGTGAGGTCTCATTGTTTGTAATTTACTATGATGGATTATCTTCAGTCTATGAATACCACAGTCTCAGGTTCTTTGGAATATGATCTGGTTGTCTTTTGAAAGTGAGGAGGTTGAGCCTTGACAGCCTGGGTATATTGGCTTTGGGTCTTCTCCCCGTCCTCACTAATACTTGGTGTTGGGGGTGGTATTCCTTTTGGGGTAATCTGAATCCTTGCAGCTCAAAGTGTGGTTCATGTACCAGCAGCATTGTAGTATCTCAAGTTCTACCTCAAGACCCACTGAATGTGTATTAGTCCGTTTTTGTTGCTTATCACAAAGTACACTGAACTGGGTGATTTATAAAGGAAAATGAAATTTATTGCTTACAGTTTCTGAGACTGGGAAGTCCAAAGTCCATCTGGTAGTTGTGACAGTGACCCAGGGGTTTCACACTGCAAGATGGTGGAAGCAGAGAGAGCAGAGAGAGGGCAGAGAGAGGGAGACAGATTCTCCTTTTCTTTTCAAGCCCTCAGAACCACTCCCCTGACCACCATTTTTAATCCATTCACTACTGCATGGTCCTGCAATCCAATCACCTCTTCAAGGCTCCACCTTTCAATTACCATAATAGGATTTCCCACCCTTTTAATGGTCACAGTGGAAACTAAGTTTTCAATACATAAAACTTGGGGGACACAATTCAAGCTTCAGTGAGTTTTGGGGGGACATAATTCAATCTACTACATTCTGCCCCTGGTCCCCCCAAACTCATGTCCTTTTCACATGCAAATACATTCATTTCATCCCCAAAGTCTTATCTCGTTTCAGCTCAAAAGTCCAAAGTTCCAAATCCCATCTGTGAAATCAATACAAGTTATCTACTTCCAAGATACAATTGTGGGACAAACATAGGGTACATATTCCCATTCTAAAAGGGAGAAATAGGCCAAAAGAAAGGGGTAACAGGTCCCAGACAAGTCCAAAACCCAGCAGGGCAGGCATTAAATCTCAAAGCTGGTGAATCTTGTAACTTGACTTCATGTTCCATGTCCTCTGCATGCTAATATGGGGTTTGGGTCCCTAAGTCCTCAAGCAGCTCCACATATATGGCTTTCTGGTCTCAGTTGATGCTTCAGCTCTCACAGGCTGGCATTCCATTCTGGTAGCTCCACAGGCCTGGGGTCTCCATGGCGGTCCTGCTCTCACAGCTCCACTAGGCATGCATTATTGAGGTTTCTCAGCTGCAACTCTGACCTCATGTTTCCACTCGGCATTGCTCTAGTGAGGACTATGTGGTGACTCCGCCCCTGTGACAGATCTCTTCCTGGGCCCCCAGACTTTTCCATATATCCTTTGAAATCTGAGTGGAGGCTCCCAAGCCTTCACAGCTCTAGCATTCTGCAAGCCTGCAGACCTAACATCACATGGATGCTGCCAAGGCTTCCAGCTTGTATTTTGCAAAGCTATACATCCAGCCCCACCTGGGGCCAATTTATCCACAGCTGGAGCAGCCAGAGCAGCTGGGGTGCTGGTGAGGGGGGCATCTTCCCAAGGCGGCCCTGGGCAGCAAGTCCATGGAAGGTGCCTCAGTCCTGTTCCCCAAGACCATTCTGTCTCCCTAGGCCTTTGGGCTTGAAATGGAAGGGTTGGCCCCAGAGGCTTCTACAATGCCTTCAGGGCCTTTCCGTCTTCTGATAATCCCTTTCCTTTGTACTAATCTTCTTAGCTAACTTCTCTGGGCTGCACCATTGCATGCTCTCTGCTTCTCTACCACAGAATGAGAATCCTCATTTTTTTTTTTTCCTTTTTGTTTTTTTTCGTGACCGGTAACGGGATCGCAACCCTCAGTGTTGCGCCCGTACCACGACTGGCAACGGGATCACAACCCTCAGTGTCGCGCCTGCACTACGCTCAACCAGTGAGCAGACCGGTCTCTATATGGGATCTGAACCCTCGGCGGGAGTGCCGCCGCGCTCCCAAGCGCCGCACTCTACCGAGTGCGCCACCGGGCCGGCCCGAGAATCCTCATTTTAACAAGATCCCCAGATGATGTGTTTGAGCATTAAATTTTGAGAAGCATCAATGTGGATGATTAAAGAAGTTACTCTTTGCTTTTAAAATAAAAATTATTTTTGGCACCATAGAGAAAGGAGGAACATATATATGACATTATTATAGCTGGCCCTAGAAGAGAGTCATGAGTACAGTGTGCCTTGCTGGGGCTTCAGAAGTTTGAACTAATGATAATGATTTCCCTGTTTTAGACTCTGTATCTCCTGCATCCCCCATTCTACCCTTCATCCCCCCTTCTTCAGTTAGCCCTGGCAAACGAAGGATAGACGTATTGTAGTTGAAAACAGAACTGCGAATTAGCTTATTGAAAAAAGATGGATTTCAATCTATCATAAGTTGTTTTTATTCCAATAACTGTTCTGTAACCTGCCTCCTTCCCATTTTTTGGAGATAATTTTAAGTTCAAACAATCATGTCATTTCTGTCTTAACCTCCATTTTAACTCATTTTTTCCAAGGATTACCTCTCACAGTGTGTTTAATACATGTTTATTATGATGCAGACTTTCTATTTTTTTCCTAAACCACTGAGACCTGCTTTGAGTAGTTTTCAGCATGTTTTGAAGTCTTTTTGAAAAGGAAACTTACAGAATATTGAGAAGTTATTTCAGTGTTCAGAATTTTGTATCTTGAAACAATTCAAAGTATGAAACACCTCCTAATGACTTGAATGTTATTCTTTTTCCATCTGCCCTATGCTACTGTGGTACCATATGCTCTTGCATCAGGTGGGATTGAAGAGAAAAAGAAGATAGCTTCTTTTTCTAGAGCTGAAAGGGTGAAGAACTAGGAGAGGCAATTTATTTTTTATTATTATTATTTTTTGTCCTTTTTGAGACCGGCCGCACCGCGCTCAGCCAGTGAGCGCTGTGAGCGCACCGGTCTTCCCTATATAGGATCTGAACCCGCGGCGGGAGCGCCGCTGCACTCCCAGCGCCACACTCTCCCGAGTGCGCCATGGGCTCGGCCCTAGGAGAGGCAATTTAAAGAAAAGCATTCTGAAACTGTTTAAATGACTGTATTTGAGGTTTAAAACTAGGCACCAAATTATCAGAAGGATTCTTTATGATTAGAATTATCATTTTATTTTCTTTACTTTGGTAAGAGAAAGTTAGATTATACCAAAAATGATTAAAATTTTTAAAAGTTGAAATAAAATTTACAGAATAAAATTCTCCATTTTTAACCATTTTAAAGTATACAGTCCAGTCGTTTCAGTATATTCACAGTGTTGTCCAACCATCACCACTATCTAATTCCAGAACATTTTCATTGTCCCAGAAGGAAACCCTGTACCCACTAAGCAGTCACTCCCCATTCTCCTTCCTTCCAGACCCTGGTAACCACTAATCTATTTTCTGTCTCTATGGATTTCCCTATTCTGGAAATTTCATATAAATGGAAACATACAGTGTTTGTCGTGTTGTGTTTGAGTTTCTTCACTTAGCATAATGTTTTCAAGGTTCATCTGTGTTATAGTATGTATCAGTATTTTATTCCTTTTTATAGCCAAATAATATTCTACTGTATGGCTGTGCCACATTTTGTTTAATCTTTCATCAGGTGATGGACATTGGGGTTTTTTCCTACTTTTTGGCTATTATGAACAGTGCTATTGTGATCATTCATGTGTAAGTTTTTATGTGAACACATGTTTTTATCTCTCTTGTGTATATGCCTAAGAGTAGAATTATTGGGTCATATGATAACTCTGTTTAACAAAAATGATTTTTTAAATGTAGATCACTAATTTATAATGTCTCCAAACTTTTCTGATCCAAAAGGAATTAGTCTTGTGAAGATATACATAACTTAAGCCCTGAAATTACCTGTGTTCTCTGGTATTTAGTTCAGTATATTCAACAACAACTGTGTTGCTCCTGTTTGTTTTATCATGCAAGTCACTATTTTGTACATTTCAAAATGGAACTCCTCTGTCAGCTAGCCTGTGAGTTGATGACCTTTTGCTTTATTGTTTTATGAGTTACTTCTGGAGCATCAAGTTACCTTTAAAAAAATGTTGTGAGCACTTAATAAGAGTTGTATATGCCCGAGTTTTTTTTTTCTTTTTTTTTCTTTTTTGTCTTTTTTCGTGACCGGCAACGGATCGCAACCCTCAGTGTCGCGCCCGTACCGGACTGGGACCGGCAATGGGATCGCAACCCTCGGTGTTGTGCCTGCACCTCGCTCAGCCAGTGAGCGGCCGGTCTGTATGTGGGATCCGAACCCTTGGTGGGAGCGCCGCCGCGCTCCCAAGCGGCACACTATAGCAGTGCGCCACCAGGCCGGCCCATGCCCGAGTTGTTTTTGTTGCTGCTGTTGGAGGAGATTATTATTATTTTTGTTGTTATAGAAATAGTATGTTACTGAATAAAGTTTAGGAAATAGATTAGCTTAATTACCTAAAATGAGTACCATTAACATTTTGTGTACTGCAAAAAAAATGCTTATATACTATGAGTATGTACTATTCATGTTATATACACACACACATAATTTAGGAGTGTGAGCTTTTTACATACCATGTGTTGGGAAAATAGAATAATTTAATCAGGCTCCCCTTGCCTCAGGGCAGGTTGGGGGTGGTGCAGCATTCTTTGTGGGCAGGTTGTGTGTGGGTGGAGTTAGTGTGCCTGCTCAGCACTGCCATCTTGGCTGGTATTTGCCTTGGGCATCCACTGCTCTGCGCAGCCATGCTTTTCAACCTATGGTTGTGTGTGGGTGGAGTTAGTGTGCCTGCTCAGCACTGCCATCTTGGCTGGTATTTGCCTCGGGCATCCACTGCTCTGCGCAGCCATGCTTTTCAACCTATGGCTTCCAAGGACCTGTTTGCTGGTTACCTAGCTCATAGACCTGTGTGTAAGGGGTCTGGTGACCCAGCCTGGTGTGTAAGGGGTCTGGGGACCCAGCCTAGCATGCAAAGGGTTTGTGACCCAGTCTGGACAATGGGCTTGAGGGGTCTGTGAACTCTAGACTCAGTCCTAGGTCAGCAATTGGTCCAGTTGGTGCAGGATTACCGGCAGGTAAAAGAGCCCGACAAGTGGTGTAGTTGTGTAGCTTTACAATTGGCATCACAAACAGGATTACCAGCAGGTAAAAATAGAGTGAC
The DNA here is from genome assembly GCF_000696425.1 of Galeopterus variegatus. Lineage (NCBI taxonomy): Eukaryota > Metazoa > Chordata > Mammalia > Dermoptera > Cynocephalidae > Galeopterus > Galeopterus variegatus. The sequence goes on from NW_007727356.1 coordinate 75,003, forward strand.
AATTGGCGTGGTCGGCAGGATACCGACATTTGCTGTAGCGCCACACCATAACATCTCAGTTTATTACATAATTGTTTCAGACATACATAACACACTCAAAGTGTTTGAATGGATTAATGCTGCTATAGAAAGGGCTTGCAGGAGGGGGTTTGCTCATTCTTGCTGTTCTGCCTTTCACCAGGTGAGAAAGCCACAAAAAGGCCTTCATCAGGTACAGGAGCCTTGATCTTGGACTTCCCAGCCTCCAGAACTGGGAGAGAATAAATTTTTCTTCTCTAGAAGTTACCTAGACTGTGGTATTTTGCACACAATGGCCTAAGACACAGGTTTTACCCGTAAATAAATAAAACACACTACCTTCAAAAGAACAGTGGTGGAACTGATGGCTGACTTTTAAAATGAAACAGATGGAAGCCAGAGGATGGTAGAATGATATTTTTAAAGTGCTAAAAGAAGATAACTGCCAACCTAGATTTCTATACCCAATGCAATTCTTCTAAATGAAGGCACAATTTAGATGTAATAGACAAATTTCTTGAAACACACAACAAAATGTTCAGAGGAAGAAATAGAAAATCTGAATAGTCCTATATCTAATAAGGAAATGAATCTTCAATTCAACACTTTTTTTAAGCAAGGAGAACTCCAGGGTCAAAAGGCTTTACCAGTGAATGCTTTCAAATGTTTAAGGTGGTAAAGTAACAATAATCTTAGAAAACTATTCTGTAGAATAGAAAATGTTTTATGAGGCCAACATACTTGTGATGTCAAAACCTGACAAGGACAGTACAACATAAGAAAATTACAGGAAAATCTCTCTCATGAACATAGATGTAAACATCCTAAATAAAAAGGAAATTGAATTCATAGATATATAGAAGCAATAATATATTATGACCAAATAGAGTTTATTCCAATAATGCAAAGTTGGATTACTATTCAAAACTCAATATAATTAAGCACATTAATAGAAGAAAGGAAAAATCATATGATTAGTTCAGTTTTTGCAGAAAAGTGTTTGGTAAAATTCAACATCCACTTAATAAAAACTCTTAGAAAAATACTTAATCTTATAAAGGCTCCTTACAGAAACCTACAGTAAGCATAGTGGGAAGGAAACAAGGATGCTCACTATCACTTTTATTCCACATTGGATCAGAGACCATAGTCAATGCAATAAAACAAGGAAAGAAAAATATAAGGATTGGGAAAGTAAGACTGTGGCCATCATTTTCAGACTAATTGATTGTATATGTGGAAAAACCAAAAAGGAAACAAGGATGCTCACTATCACTTTTATTCCACATTGGATCAGAGACCATAGTCAATGGAATAAAACAAGGAAAGAAAAATATAAGGATTGGGAAAGTAAGACTGTGGCCATCATTTTCAGACTAATTGATTGTATATGTGGAAAAACCAAGAGAATCAAGATTGCTCCATACGAAGTCAACCTACAAAAATTATTTTTATTACTATATATCAGCAGTAAACAAAAAAGTTTAAAAATGATACCCTTTATATTGCATATAAAAGAGAAATATAGTGAAAGATTTGCAAGACCTCAACACTGAAAACTACATAATGTTATCGAAAAGATTTAATATGGTAAAAATGTTAATTCTTCCCAAATGATCTCTAGATTCAATACAATCCAAGTCAGAATTCTGGCAAACATTTTTGTGTATGTGTGGAAAATGGCAATCTGATTCTAAATGCAGATGGCAATGTAAAGAGCCCCTAATAACCAAGGCAGTTTTGAAGAAAAAAGCTGGAGTTCTTAAACTATTCAATATCAATATTTATCATAAAGTGAGTACAATTAAGACAGTATGCTGTTGGTATAAGGAAAGACAAATAAATTGATGAATGGAATAGAAAGTTCAGAAACAGACTCATGTATGGTAACTTGATTATGACAAAGGTGACAATGCAATGCACTGCAAGAAAGAATGCTCTTTTCAGCAAGTGGTTCCAGGTCAGTTATCCAGTTATCCATTTGGAGAAAAAGAATGTTGATCCTGATCTTATGTGTACACAAAAAGCAATTCTAGATAGATTTTAGATCCAAATATGAAAGGTGAAACAGTAAAGCTTTTAAAGGAAAACATGGGAGAATATCTTCATGACCTTTGGGGCAGCAAAACTTTCTTAAACAGGATACAGAAACACTAATCATAAAAGAAAAAATTAATAGATTGGAATACATTAAAGAATTCTGTCAAAAACACCATAAAGAAAGTAAATAGCAGTTTATACAGTGGGAGAAGATAGTCACATATTCAACAAAGGACTTATATCTAGCATTTATAAAGAATTCCCACAAATAATTGAGGAAAAAAAAAGAGATAAGTAGAAAAATGAACAAAAGACATACATAGGCTCTCCACATAAAAAGGCTACTCAGGTGGCCGGTAAACTTATGAAAAGAATGCTCAACTTCATCAGTTATCAGGGAAGTGCAAGTCAAAACACTAATGTAGTACTACTACACACCAGCCTGAAGGGCTGTATTGAAAAAGGCAGATAATACTAACAGTTGATGAGGTGTAGTGTAACTGGAACTCTCATATATTGCTAGTGGGAATGTCAGTCAGTATAGCCACTTTTGAAAACTGTTTGGCACCATCTGCTAAAGCTGCAGATATCCTTTGACCCAGAATTTCCATTCCTAGGTACATGTCCAAAAGAAATGGGTACACTTGTGCACCAAAAAACATGTTCAGAAATTTTCATAGCAACATTACATAAAATAGCCCGAAACTGGAAACCACCCAAATTTCCATCAATAGTAGAATAGATGAATATATTGTGGTACATGTATCAATAGAATACAGTGGAGAGAATGGATGAACTACAGTTATGTGCAACAATTAAGTATGAATCTCACAACCAAACACAAAAGAATATTTATGATTCTTTTTAAAAACATGCAAAACCAATCTGTGATTTTGCCAGGGTAGTATTTATCCTTGAAGGGGCAGTAACTGAAAGGGGCAAGAAGACAGTTTTTGGGTTGTTGGTTCTGGTAGGCAGAATTCTAAGATGGCCCTCAAGATTCCCATTCTCTGGTACATATGCCACATAAATTCCCTTCCCTTGAGTGTGGGGGGGACCTGTGAATATGATGGGATGTCATTCCTATGAGTAAATTATATTATTTGGCAGAGGTAAAGGAATTTTGTAGAAGTTATTGAAATCCCTAATCATGACTTTAACCAAAAGGGAGATTATCCTTGTGGACCTGACCTCATCAGGTGAGCCCTTTAAAATAGGGTCTAGAAGTTAGATATGCTCTCCTGCTGGCCTTAAAGAAGCAAGCTGCCATGAGTTCTATAGCTGCAAGGAAATGAATTTTGCCAGCAGCACTCAACCTTATGTGAGGACCTGATCTTAAACTGTAGATGAGACAGCAGCCCCAACTGACTGACACCTTGATTGCAGCCTTGTGAGATCCTCATCAGAGGACCCAGCTAAGCCATGCCAGGACCTCTGACTTACAGAAACTGTAAGGTAATAAATATGTGTTGTTGTAAGCTGCTAAGTTTTTGGTAAGTTTTTGCCCAGCATAGAAAACTAATACATTGGTGATTTACTTCATCATCTTGGTAACAGTTACATGGGTGTGTTTACTTTGTAAAAATTCATCATATATGCACTTATGATTTGTGTACTTTTCTGTATGTGAATAAATGAATTATATTGAGTAAAAATGTTTACTTTAAAACAAGAGAATAATTAATGACATTCCTCAGCACTACCTTTAACCAGTACACAAATATAATAAAATAATTATATTGTAATTGCAGTGGTCAAGTTGAACCCATGCAGATTTGGTCATAAAATTAACTTAAATATTCCTTTCTGTTAGTGAAGTCACCTTCTGTCTTTGCTCTCTTATTGACATGTCATTTATATTTTACACTTTTTCCCCCGGTGGTATTACTCTGAGAGTCATAGAATCTTGAAGCTGGAGATGTAATGATTTTCTAGTCTTTCTTATTTTAAAGGTGATGAAACTGGGACATGTTTCAAGTTAACTGTTGAGCAGCAAAATCAGTACCTCAGTTCTTGAGGGCTCTAATTCTCTGTTCATTTCTTCAGTGCATGTTGTTGGTTGTTGGATAGTAGATACAGTTTGGATCTGGGTGGAGGGTTTTGAGAATGAGTAACTTTCTCTGGTTATTAGAGCTAATAAGCCAATTTTGAAGATTGTTGAAGGCATGAGGGAGAAATTCATTTAGCCACAAATGTCTACTGTGTCTGTCTTTGTGCTCTGAACTTGTATGGCCTTGTCACAGATTTTCTTTGTTTTGAGTACATGCTTGCCATAAATAGCTTCCTACTGTTCCAAGTTTTCCAAGGCTCATGCTGGTTTATAGCCTTCTTCTTCCTTGAGTCTATACAGAGTTAAATAATAACTTTTCCCGAGGGTAGAAACAGGAACTGGACTCTGCGTATGGGTGAATGGGAGTAAAGCCAGGCTTAAGTCAGTCATTGATCACAAAGAATCCTTGACGTAAGGCTTCCACTGATCAAAATACCGACTCAGTTGTTTAAGAACATAGTTGCAGGAGCTTCCAGTCAAGATGGTGGAATAGACAGTCCCTAGCGTCACTCTCTCGCATGGATCAACCAATTTACAATGATTAAAAAGCAACAACAGCCAAGCTGGGGCAACTAGAGCTGAGGGGAAGAGGAGGAGTCTGAGAGACCTATGGACTGCATAAAGGCAGGAGAAGTCACGATGAGAGAAAGAAAGGATCACTCCCACCTTTTCGAATCCTGGCTTCTTCAAGGCTGGAGCTGTTGAGCACACAGAGCAGGAGCTGGTGGGGGTGCAGTTGTGCCATTCATGTGGGGTTGCTTGGAGGTGGCAGGGGAGAGGAGGGCCTTGATGGCCCTCAGGCCAGCAGGATCACTGACAGGGTTCCTGTGGACCCCCACAGGAGCGAGGAGCCACAACAACTGAGGGGGAGCTGCTCAGAGGCCGGTGATTCATCGCAAGGGACCTGTGCATGGCCTGTCTTTGGGAAGTGTTTGGAGTGCGGGCAGTGGGGGAGACGGACCCATGGGGGGAGCACTTGCGTGCAGCATGGACAGCTAATCTGCCCCCCAGTTGATGCAGGACCAGTCGGTGGAGACTGGTTGGGAATGCAGATCTGCAGAGGTTGCAGTTTTCTGGGGAGTCTCAGGCCCGGACCAGAGTTTCCACACAGCCCAGGTGTGCCAGAGCTCACAAGACCTGGAAGTATATACAAGTTCAACAAATAAAACCTGAGCTGCATGAAAAACTTTCCCCAGGGAATCATCAGCAAAGCAGCAATTTAGCTCAACCACAGGGCTCAAGTGCTGGTCCCCGCAGGAAGTTCCCCTATTTTAGAAGTAAGCAAAGGACAACAAACTAGTTCTAGTGCAGAGTTTAAGTGGTGGGAACAGCAAATAATCCAGCACAGAACTGAAAGAAACAAAATACCCACAGACCAGAGATAAAGTTTGATATTGGGCCGGCCCGGTGGCGCACTGCTATAGTGCGCCGCTTGGGAAGTGTGGTGGCGCTCCCGCCGAGGGTTCGGATCCCACATACAGACCGGCCGCTCACTGGCTGAGCGAGGGGCGGGAGCAACACCGAGGGTTGCGATCCCGTGGCCGGTCCCGGTCCAGTACGGGCGCGACACTGAGGGTTGCGGCGATCCATTGCCGGTCACGAAAAAAGACAAAAAGGAAAAAAAAAAAATAAAGTTTGATATTAACTAGTAAAGGTCTCACTTCACCAAAGAACACCTATAAAACCTAAGTGAGGAAAGGGAGCAGGGAGGGCTGGGGACCTCAACCATGCCCCCCGACACCTGCATCCAGCCCAACTATGACCACCAAGCCACCACAGGAAGCACCTGGGCTCCCAAGCCGGAGTGGTGGAGGGGTGGTGGAGGGCGGAGGGCTTCAGCCACACTCCCCTGACATCTGCACTCAGCGCAGCAATGACTGAGTCACCTCTGGAAGCCCCCTGGTCTCCCATGCAGGAATGAGGGGGGTACCATGGGCCTCAGCCATGCCCCTGTTTCCTCCTCCCACCCTCTCTCCTTCCCCCTTCCCTTCTCCCCTTCCCCCTTAACTGCTCCTCAACAACATCTTAGAATGTAAAAAAATATTATTAATAAATAAACTTAAAAAAAATTTGCAAAACTAAACTTAGTTATGGCAGGTAGATGCGTGTAAACATGTTTGATCTGTAAAGCATATTTTTATTTGTGCTTATTTTTAAAAATATATATATATTTTTTTCCTTTTTGTCTTTTTTTACTGACCGGTACGGGATCGCAACCCTTGGTGTCGCGCCCGTACCGGGGACTGGCAACGGGATCGCAACCCTCGGTGTTGCGCCCGTGCCACGCTCAGCCAGTGAGCGGGAACCGGTCACCACATGGGATCTGAACCCTCGGCAGGAGGGCCGCCGCGCTCCCAAGCAGCGCACTCTCCAGTGCGCCACCGGGCCGGCCCTTAAAAATATTTTTAAAACATGGCTTTTTTTTCCTTTTTACATCTCTTATCTTAAGTTCATAGTATTGTATTTTGGAAAAGCTAGAAATATTAAAATAGTGCTTCTAGGGTAAAGTATCTGTCAGTATTTCTGTTATAAAATGCAATTTTAAAAGGTTTAGAAGTCAGCTGTCAAAATTTATTCTTGGGTGATACTTTGTACACAGAAATATCTGCCGAGGGTAACTTTCAGAAGAATTTTTGCAACACGTAAATTGTGAGATTTTATGGAAGGACCAGCTTACATTGAATTCTTTTTTATGCTTCTATCAAAGTAGAGGAAAGATGACACCTTTTAAAATGACTCAAATAAAATTGTATGAAAATTGTATTTCTAGACTTGTTCTCTTAGAAACATTTGGGTTAAAAATATGTTACTCTATCACCAGAAGGATTACCATCATTTAAATACCAAACAATTATAGTACCACCAAACCTAGCGTAAGTCCTAAATCTTAGGTGACTTCAAAACAACTCTTTTCAGAAGAGATTTTAGCAGCTCATTTTGAAAGCAGTATTTGAGGCTGCTCATTGACTGTGTAACCCCAAAGAGACTCTTTTGCCTTAGTTGTTGAAAAATAGCTTTCTGTTTGGTACCTACCTGTCTTAGCTGTCCCCAAAGCAAGTAAGAAAGCGCTAATGGGAAAGCAAAGACATATTTCTTGCATGCGGGAGACTTAACCAGTGAAGCTGGAGAGCTTCTTGATAATGTTAATTTTCTTCCCAAATCTTTGGGCACGTCTTAGCATGGAAAGATCAACTACAATAAATGTAAGTTTCTTGCTTTTATGTTATTGTGAGCACACATACCTATACAATTCTACTGCATTTTACAGCTTGTGGCCAGGTTTCTTTCTTATTCTTTTGTACTTTTTCTTCAATTTTAGATCTCATAAGCAGATTGCCTCTGTGATAATTTTATTTGTGGTAGCCAGACTAGCCTCTGTGTTGACAGTAGCATCCTCTGTTATATCATTTCTGAACCATGGAAGTAGTTCATGTGCATAGAGCTCATTGGGAACATTTGAGATCTTGTCAGTTGGAAGTGAAACATGATTTTATGTGAAATATTAATTGGAAACAATACCAGGTTATATACAGTTGCTCAGAAATATGGTCTCCATGGACCATGAGAAGGAACTACTCATTAAAGATCTGCTTCCTCCCTCCACCCCGCTCATTCTTCAAAGTAGTGATGCTGTACCACATTTAGGAACAAACAAGATAAAAACAACTAGAAAAACCTTTTAGTTTGTAAAGTTAAAAAACCTTTGTTTCCTTATAAAAGAAAACTTTCTTAGACAAATATATTTTTAAAATCAGGTCACCATTTCTTCAGAAATCTTAGGAAATTTGCTTTAGATTCAGAGTCATCTTGTTCAGTTGCTTGGGGCACCTTGCGGAGGTGGAGAAAAGCCTGTGTTGGCTTCAGAGATTGAGGCATGTTACTTTCTCTGGAGTCATCTCTGTTGAGAGGCCACTTCTCCATCCTTACCTGCTCCAGTTTTAGGTAGCTCATTCTAGGGAGAGAGAGGTGCTCATGTAGTCATGACCCAGTAGAAGCTCAAGGCTGGAATCTCAGGTGTGGAAGTGATAGTGGGCATCTTGAAGGGAGAGAAGGTACTGCCACACCATCAAGCAAATGTTTGAATTCACAGTTCCTGAAAAGTGGGTATGTTTAGTGTAGAGATGCTCTTTGGGAAAGAGCAATTATGTCACTTCTCAGAGGGGTAATCTGTTACTGTCATTATTTATTGAGGGGTAATCTATTGCTATAATTATTTATTTTGTGTAAATTGCCCCAGATTTGACCAGCAGAAGACCTCCAAGTTGGCTCTGTGTCATTTTGACATATCCTCATGATTCTTTGAACACTTCTTTATTTTCTGTTAATGTTTCTACCTCATCTTGAACTTTCCCTTTGTTATCCATAGAGTCAGACGTTTTTCTGAGAATGCCTATTAGTGGAGAAATCCAGACTCTCCCAAGCCCTTTCAGTAAACAGGACCTAGAAAATATGTGTATACATTCCTATCTGTCTGTCTGTCTATCTATCTATCATCTATCTATCTATCTATCTATCTATCTATCTATCTATCTATCTATCTATCTATCTATCTATCTATCCATCTATCTATCTATCATCTATCTGTCTATCTATCTGTCTATCATCTATCTATCTATCATCTATCTGTCTGTCTGTCTGTCTAATCTATCTATCTATCTATCTTGAAAACTGTATGTTCACATGGATATCTCCAATTCCAGTGCAATACTACAGACTTTGTTCTAGTTTCCCCCTTACTACCTTTGTACCTCCCTTCTCTGACTGTGAGAAACCTGACTCTTATTGTCCATATTATGTTTACTTTTAGCTCATTCCTGTTTGTAATCAGTATGCTCACATTGCTGGCTTTATGTTCTGCTAGGTCACCTTCCTCACTTAGGCTTCAATCCCTGCTGGGCTCCTGCCTCTTCACTCAGGGCCTTATTCCCCACCATTGTACCATTTTATTTTTGAGCATGGGTCCTTTGAAAGTTGGGAGTTCTAGCTTTTCTATATGGAATCCTGTAGTCAGTTGATCAGTGGCACTTAGTGTACACTAGTTGTGTTTAGAATGCTATAACATTTCTGTTTTGATTTCTTTCTTCATAGCAACCTCTCTCTTTTTTAAGCATCATGGTGAGAAAAAAGAAAAAAAAACCCAAAAACTGTGTGTGTGTGCACCCACGTTTGTGCCTGTGCATTTTAAGGTGCATAAAGATGACTTTTATGGCTCTCCTTGGCAAAGAAGACCTTGCTCTTCCTTTGTGGATTGTGTGTGTGTGTCATCAGAATCTTCTAGCTCTAAGAATCTTCTAGGCTCTACCATGTCTGTCTTCTTGCTGTTCCTCAAACATGCCTACTTCCTGGACTTTTTAGACCATGTCATCTTTTTTCCTCAATATCCATCCTCTCGATCCATTCTGTGTTCTGCTATTTTTCATAAGTCTTTCCTTGGCCATCAGCAGGAAGCAGCTTTCATTTTATTTCCTAGAGCTTATAACATTCAAACAATGTTTACTTCTGCTTAAAGATATTTAGGGATGTGCTTTGTGGCTCCTACTTATTTCCAGAGGTTGGTAGACCAATACTAGTGACATTCTTGGATGTGCCTTGTTAACTTTTAAGTGTCACCTCACTGTATGGAGGAATTGTTTAATACCTCATAGATGTCTTGCACATTATAAGATTTATAAGAAATGATGGTTGAATTTTGAGTTTTGTCAGAATGAAAAAATATTTGCTACCTTCAGATCATAACCTTGGTTCATGCCTTGGATGTTTTTATTGAGTTTTTGCTTCCCCCTGTATATAGATGCTGAGCTTGTACAAAAAAGATTTGACTTTGGTACAAAAAATATTTATTTGGTTCATGTATTCTTTTTGCTCAGGTTTATTGAAGTATAATTTACATAAACTAAAAATTTCCCTGTTAAACTGTCCAGTTCTATAAATTTTAACACATGCATAGATTTGTGTAACCATTACCACTGTCAAGATAGAAAACAGTTCCACCACACCCCAAAATTCTCTCATATCCCTTTTTAGTCAACACTTCTCCTCACCCCACAGCCCCTGTCAACGACTGCCGTTTTGTGTCCCTATGGATTTGCCTTTTCCAGAACGTCATATAGATAGAATCATTTGGACTCTCGCTTTTTTCTATTAGCATACACATGTGAAATTCATCCATGTTGTTCAGTGTTGTTTAGTATTATGCCACTGTATGGATGTCCCAGAGTTTGTATACCCATTTACCAGTTGACGGACGTTTGGTTGTTTCCAGTTTTTGATGATTAAGAATAAAGTTGCTCTGAACATTGCTGTACATGTTTATATGGACATATGCTCTTGTTTCTCTTGGTTAAATAAATACCTAGAAGTGGCATTGCTAAGTCATATGGTAAACATATGTTTATAAGAAACTATGAAGCAGTTGTACCATTTTTTACTCTCCTTAAAAATATATGAGAGATTTAGGTTGTCCACATCCTCACCAGCACATGGTATTACAATTTTAGTCATTCTGGTTGGGATATAGTAATATGTCCTTTTTGTTGTTGGTAGTGTTATATATATATATATATATATATATATATATATATATATATATATGTATATTTAATTGTAACATAATTGATCACACATATTTGAGAGGTATGGAATCAGAATTGGATATCGATATCTGTATACAATGTGTGATGATCAAATCAGGATAATTAACATAGTCATCATTAGAAAATTAAACGTTTTTTGTGGTGAGGATATCCAATCTCCTCTCTTTTAGCCATTTGATGACTTGCAGTAAATTAATGTTAACTATAGATGCCTAGCTCTACTGTGTACCAATAGAACTTATTTTTCCTAATCAAATGTTTTGTGTCCATTAACCAATTTCTCACTATGCCCCTCCCCCTCCCTCTTTCCTGTCTCTGGTAACCACAGTTCTGTCCTTCTGTAAGTTAAACTTATTATTCTTTCTTTCTTTCTTTTCTCTTCTTTCTCTCTATCTCATTTTCTTTCTCTTTTTAAAAAATGTATGTATTTATTTAGCTTCCACTGTGAATGAGAACATGTAGTATTTCTCTTCTTTGCCTGGCTTATTTCACTTAACATAATTTTCTCTAAGCTCATCCATGCTGCTACGAATGGCAGAATTTCATTCTTTTTTTGTGGGGAGTAGTATTCTTTTGTGTATATATATCACATTTAAAGAAAATCTAGTAGTCTGTTGATGCACATGTAGATTGGTTTCATATCTTGGCTATCATAAATAAAGCTGTGATAAACATGGGAGTGCAGGTATCCCTTTGACATGATGATTTCCATTCTTTTGGGTATGGAAATTGATTGCTGTAGATGAATTGCTGGATTGTATGGTAGTTCTGTCTGTAGTTGTTTGAGAAA
>NW_007727356.1:86503-109466 GCF_000696425.1 Galeopterus variegatus
TTTTTTTTTTTTTTTTGTCTTTTTGTCTTTTTTCCGTGTCCGGCAACGGATCGCAACCCTCAGTGTTGCCCCCGTACCGGACCGGGGACCGGCAACGGGATTGCAACCCTCGGTGTTGCTCCCGCGCCTCGCTCAGCCAGTGAGCGGGAACCGGTCTGTATGTGGGATCCGAACCCTCGGGCGGGAGCGCCGCCGCGCTTCCCAAGCGGCGCACTAGCCAGTGCGCCACCGGGCCGGCCCGGTAGTGTTATATTTTGATGACAAAATGAAGTTGAACTTCTTTTGTGCTTATGACCATTCATATATATATTCTTTTCTGAGGTATTTCTGCAAGTCTTTTACCCATTTTTAATTGGTTTGTCAGTCAGTATTAATATTGATATAATGTAATATTAATGAATTATTTTAGGTGTTCTTTATAATGTGGCTAAAAGTCTTTTGCCATATATATATCAATATATAAAAAATATAAATGTATATAAAAATTTATTTTTGGTATGTGCATATGCAGTTTTCTTTAAGGTCACTTTTTGAAGAGAAGAAATTTTAAATTTTGATGAAATCCAATTTACCAAATATTTCTTTTATGATTTTATGCTTTGGTTTCCTGTCTAATACATCTTTGCCTATCACAATGTTGTAGAGATTTCTCTCTTTTTTCTTCTTTTCTTAAGTTGTGTTAAGAACATTTAACTTGAGATCTACTGTCTTAAATTTTTAAGTGCACATTATTGCAAGTATAGGCACAACGCTGTACAACATATATCTAGAACTTGTTCATCTTACATAACTTTAAACTTTATATTCATTGACCAGCAACCCCCCATTTCTCCTTACCCCCAGTCTCTGACAACCACCATTCTACTCTATTTCCATGAGTCTCTCTCTCTTTTTTTTTTCTTATAGAAGATTTAATAGTTTTAGTTTTCAAATTTAGGTCTATGATCCCTTTCCAGTTAATTATTATAGTAGTGTGAAGTGAGGGTTGAATTTCATTTTTCCCATGTGGATATCTACTTGTTTCATCACATTTGTTGAAAAGATTGTCCTTTCCCCATTGAATTACCATGACATCTTTATTGGAAATCAGTTGGCAATATAAATGTGATTCCATTTCTGGACTCTATATTCTGTCCAATTGGTCTATATATCTATCCTTACTTGATTACTGTAGCTGGATAGTAAACCTTAATATCTGGTGGTATCTGTTTTTCAGAATTGTTTTGGCTATTCTAGGTCCTGTGTATATTCATAGGAAATTTAGAATTGGTTTGCCTAATTCTATGAAAAAAATGTATTTGGATTGCATTGAATCTGTATGTCAACTTGGGGCCAGTTGGTATAGATTGGAGTTGCCCAGTCTGTGAACAAGGTATTTCTGTGTATTTAAGTTGTCTTTAATCTTTCTTGATAGTGTTTTGTAATTTTCAGTGTATAAGTTTTGCATTTATTTTATTTTTTCCTAAGCTATTCATGTTTTTTTGATGCTTTGAAAGTGAGATATTCCTTTAATTTTATTTTTCAGTTGTTCATAACTAGTATTTAGAGATTTGGTTTTGTATATTTATAATTTCCTGTGACCTACTTATTAATTTTAGTAGCTTCTTTAGAGATGTTGTGTAATTTTCTACAAATGTATGTGTGTGTGTGTATCATGTTGTCTGTGGATAAAGGCTCTGTTACTTTTTCCATTCTAGTCTATATGCCTTTTCGTCTTCTCTTGCCTTACTAGAAACCTTCACTACAGTGTTGAACAGAAGTAGTGAGAATGGACATTCTTGCCTTGTTCCTGATCTTATGGGAAAAGCATTCTGTTAGTCACCATTAATTATGATGTTAGCTTTAGGTTTTACTTTTTTTCTTTTTAAAAAAATTTTATTGAATCAAAATTGATTATACAAATATTTGGGGTTCAACATTGAGATATGTTGATCAAATCAGTATTACTAGCATATATATAGTTACAAATTGTAATTATTTCTTATGCCCCTTGTCCAATCTCTCCTTATCCACATCTGCCTCCCCCTTCTCCCCCTCTAATTACCCTAGATTTCTTCTCTCCTCCTGAAAGAATCATGGTTACTCTGTTAACTTGTTGCCTAGATGATGTGTCCAATGCTGAGAGTTGTGATCAGGTCCCCCAATATTATCACAGAGCAGATGCTTCTTCTGTCACTCTGAAATGGGCTTTGTAGAAAGAGATATCCTCTTTTTTATCTCTGCTGGTGACTCTCCTTGTGTCAATGCACTCCAGTGGCTGGCAGACCATCTGCATGGTGGTTGTGGCATCTAGCTGCTTTTGTGGCAGCCATAGTTATAGTGGTGGCTGTGGTAGGCTACCCACATGGAGGTGTTGTTTTTGGCATGCTCCTTTGTGCTGGCAGTGTGCCTGGTTGTGGGGAGTGTCCAGTCACCGGCTTCATTTCTCAGGACCCTGGGTGGGCCCCAAGGTGCTGGCACGGTGTGCCTGATTATGGGAGGGGGTCTGGTCTCTGGCTCCATGCTTCAGGTCCCTGGGCAGGGCCCTTAGGCCCTGGCAGTGTGCCTGGTTGCGGAACGGAAGTCTGGTCCCTGGCTCCATGCCCTGGACCCCCGGGTGGGGCCCCGAGGCACTGGCATGGTGTGCCTGGTTGTGTGTGTGTGTGTGTGTGTGGGGGGTGGTCTGGTCTCCTGCTGCAAGCTTCGTTTTCCCTGACAGGCCCCAAGGTGCTGGTGGTGTGCCTGGGCCAGAACTAATTTTTTGTCCTTTGCTTACCTCTAAAATGGGGGAACTTCCTGTGATTGAGCTAAACTGCTGCTTTGCTGCTATTTCCTTAGGGAAGGCTTTTTGTGCAGCTCAGGGTTTTTTTTTTTTTTTCCCCTTTTTGTCTTTTTTTGTGACCGGCAACGGATCACAACCCTCAGTGTCGGGCCCTTACCGGACTGGGACCGGCAACGGGATCGCAACCCTCGGTGTTGCGCCCGCACCTCGCTCAGCCAGTGAGCGGCCGGTCTGTATGTGGGATCCGAACCCTCGGCGGGAGCGCCACCGCGCTCCCAAGCAGTGCACTGTAGCAGTGCGCCACCGGGCTGGCCCCAGCTCAGGGTTTAATGGTGACCTATAGTCACTTCTGGCTCTCCAGAGACCAGGTGCACCTGGGTTGTGTAGAATCTCTGATCTGGGCCCGAGTTTTCTCATCAAACTGCACCCCATGCAATTCTGCATTCCTGACCAGTCTCTTCTGAGTAGTCCTGCGCTGAGTTGGGGGCAGATCGGCTGTCTTTGATGTGTCCCAGTGTTCTCCCTGTGGACTCATCTCCCCCACCGCCCGTGCTCCAAACAATTCCCATGGGATGGGCCCTATGCCGGTCTCTTGCGATGACTCACCGGCCTCTGAATGGCTCCCTTTTTCAGCTGTTCTGGCTCCTCGCTCCTGCGTGGGTCCACAACAACCCTATTAGTGGTCTTGCTGGCCTGGGGGCCATCAAGGCCCTCTTATCCCCTGCCGCCCTCAAGCAACTCCATCCGAAGGGCACAGCTGCAGCTTCTGCCGGCTCCTGCTCCATGCCCTCAGCAGCTTGAGCCTTAAAGCAGCTGCGGCCCGAAATGCTCCGAGCAGTTTTTTCTCTCATCATGGTTTCTCCCGCCTTCATGAACTCTGTAGGTCTCTTCTCCACTTCCCCCGATGCGGCCCGAAATGCTCCGAGCAGTTTTTTCTCTCATCATGGTTTCTCCCGCCTTCATGAACTCTGTAGGTCTCTTCTCCACTTCCCCCGATGTCCAGCAGCCCCAGCTTGGCTGATGTTACATTTTTATAGTTGTAAATTGGTTGATTTATGGGAGAGAGTGGCACTGCGGACTGTCTGTTCTGCCTTATAGATGCCCTTTATCAAACTGATGAAGTACCCTTATCATCTTTGTGCAGTTTTCATCATGAATGGGAGTTGAATTGTGTCAAATGCTTTTTTTGTGTTTATTGAGAGAGAGTTTGATAAGATTGGTATTATTCTCCAATCTGGGATTGGAGTATTCTTTTCTAGGTTTTAAATTACAGTCTAAATTTCCTTATTGATATAGGGTATGGTAATTTTAAACATGACCCTGAATTTTTTTTGGCGCTTCTCTTACAGATAGCAGATACTGAAAGCTGTTGAAGTTTTTCTGTTTCTTCTCGTGTCCTTTTTGGAATTTGTTTCATTCCAGGAATTTGCTTATTTTATCTTAGTTGTAGACTGTATTATTATCCTTTTAATATTTGTAGGATTTCTAATGATTGTCTCTCTTTAATATCTGGTATTAATAATCTGTGTGCTCTATTTTTCTTTATCAATCTAGTGGAAGGTTTATTAGCTTTATCAGTCTTCTCAAATAATAACTTTTGGTGGCATTCATATTCTTTATTTTTTAGAGCTGTTTTCAATTTTTATTGATATTATTTATTAAATTTATTATACCTTCCCTTCTTCTTATTTTGGATTAAATTAGTTTCTTAAATCTCCTCCCTCCCTTCCCCCAAACTTCTTAAGATGGAAGCTTTGCTAATTGATTTTAGCCTTTTTTTCCCATTATAATCACTTAGAGCTTTGTAGTTTCCTCTAGACACTACTTTAGATACATCACATCGATTTTAATGTTATAATTTCATTATCATTCAATTAAAAATATTTTAAAATTTACCCTGTGATTTCTTTTTTGACCCATTCATTATTTTCAAGTGTGTAGTTGAATTTCCAAACATTTAGGAGCTTTTCTAGATCCTATTGTTATTCATTTCTAATTTGATTGTTTTGGTCAGAGGGCATACTCTGTAAGATACCAAGCCTTTGAAACCTTCTATGACTTATTTGGTTCAATGTATGGTCTGTCGTGGTAAACGTTCTATGTATACTTGAAGAGACTTTGTATTCTACAGTTGTTCAGTGTTATGCTCTATAAATGTCACTTAAGCTAAGGTGGCTGTATGTGTTGTTCAGGTCTTCTGTGTCCTTACCAGTTCTGTTATTTGTTTGTGAAAATACCTATGATTGGGGATTTGTTTCTGTCTAACTTTACTTTTGTCAGTGTTTGTTTCATATAGTTTGATTTTTTTTATTAGGTGCATATAAATTTATAATCATTATATATTACTAATGCATTGCCTTTTATCAGCATGAAATATTCTGCTTTATCTTTGGTAACACTTTTTTTTCTTGAATTCGCTTTGTCTGATATTAATATAGCCACTCCAGTTTTATGGGAATGTTTTCAAACATGGGGAATAATAGAGAACATTTATATACTGATATGATTTATCAGAGAGGGCAGGGGCAATGAAATGAGGAGGTGAAGGTATTACCCAAGGAGCAAAGCCTCCAAGGAAAGAAGTAATATTCAAAGCACATGTGTGTGGATTGAACCTTAGTGAAGGGAGTGGATCACTTCATCTGTGGTTTCAAGAGGGAAGAATGAAAGGATGGTTGCAGATACAAGTAGATTTTTATAGTTGGCCATAGCTGAAATCTATTTTAAAAATCTAGCACTAGGCACAGAGTTTTCAGTGTGCCAGAAACCACTTGTATTGCTAGGGCCATAGCTACGTGACTATGCCAATTGTATGGCTAGGCATTTCATTTTCCATTTGTATTGTCAGGGCTAGGGCTCAGACCCTTCAAACCCATTGTACAGACTGGGTCACCAGACCCCTCACATGCCAGGCTGGGTCACCAGACCCCTCACATGCCAGGCTGGGTGACCAGACCCCTCATGTGCAGGTCCACACTAGGTAACTGGGAAAGATCCCGGGAGCTATTGGCAGACAACATGAGCTCAGTCCTCAGCAGTAGCAGTAGCAGCAGAAGCAGCAGCAGTGGTGGCCTCTTGGGGCATCTGGAGGGGGCACTGGCAGCAACAGCTTGCAGCAACAGCCTCCAGCAGCAGTAGCAGCCTCCCTGGTGCTGCCCCCCTGGGGGCATTCCGGGGGTGGTGGGACCCTGTGGATCAGAGCCACTCATCCTTTATACTTAAGTCCATCACCCAGGAAACCTTGGTACACATGTGCAATTACATTAGACAATAACCAAGGAGCACTTGGGCACACGTGCATATTTACATCAAATGCTCGGCAAGATTCTGAAACATCTGAGGGGCACTGACCATTTTCCTTCACTTTCCCTACACCACTGATCAAGAAAATGTGGTTTCAGTTTTTATTATCAGTATATGAGAGTGGTAGTTGAAGTGTTGGCTGACTTTTCAGATAATTGTGTTTAATCTCTTAATAAATTGGCTGTATGGGATATCTTCAGGCTGTGGAATTGTGGCTCTTATGTTAGTATCCTGAGTTTCCCTTCTCCTGAAAAACTTTCATTGTATACTGTCTGGTTTTCTGAAATGGTCTGTAAATTGAGCTTATTTTTCATGAAGGTCCAGGGTATGGAAGTGTGTCTCCAAGGTGTGAAATACATTTTTCTGGAGGTTAGTATGATGTGAAGTAATGTGAATTCAAGTACTTACTGCAGCTATCTCTATACATGTAAAGACTTTAAATACAAATGATCTTTATTTTTTTGACAAATTATTTAAACTTGTTAGGTTATTTTCTTTCCTGAATGATGCTATTTCCTACTTTGATTCTGTATCAAAAATTGTTGTGGTTCTAAAAGGGGAATAATCTTTGATTCAGGCATGCAGTTGGAAATTACATCAATAGACTTACGCTGTGAATAAGAATACAGAGAATTGTCTTTAAAAAGAACCTATTTTGAGCATGTCTAAGGAGACTTCAACTTTGTTCCTTGCTAGAACGTAAAAATTGGCCACATTCCTCAGATACAGGGGAGTGTCAGTCTAGTCTACCTCCATACTGTGGTGATTGATGCAGGAATGGGCATGTGACCCAAATCAACTCCAGCAGAACTATTCCTGTGACCTTTTTGCAGAGTGCCTCTGCAAGAGTCTCTCTTTTTTTCCCACTGGAGTCTCTAAGAGGATGGGTTGTAATTGTGTAGCATCCTTCCATCTATCATCCTTCTCTGTGAGGACAGAGGCTAATCAGGTAATGGAGCTAATATTGAGGAAAGCTGAACTGAGACACACAGACACACACGCACACAACACAATCCTACACATATCATCTGAGCCTCTCAATCTGATCAGATTGACTAAGTTACATAAGGTGATAAATCACTTAAGAAAAGACAGCCAATTCAAGTGGGTTTTTCTGTCTCTTGCAGCTAAAACAGGAATTTACTAATACATTGAGTATATTTTAGAGACATAGGTCAAAATACAAAAAAGAGTAAGATTGGAAGAAGAGCAACCACTCGTGTACAAAGTATATGTGCATGTACATAGCCTTCCACCAAATGTCAATAATTATCTGTTCCTTCCATGAACTCTGTTCAAGCAGAAATGTGTTTTTTTTTTTTTTCTGTGTTAGAAATTCTCCTTTAGGGCTTACTTTTCTAGTTTTCCCAGATTAGCTTCTTGCTTGACTTTTTAAATCTGTCTCTGAACTTCAGGACTTGGTGTGATATTTTGCCAAATTGCCTAATTCTCTTTCCTACCTTTCTGCTCATTTTTGGCATCAAAAATATTTATCACTTTGCTACTGAGATAACTCTGTTGGATCCTGCTGTGTTCTGTGAACCTGTTCTCCTCTAAGGAGAAGCATACCTGCTTCTTACTCTCCTTAGTAACTAGGTATGGAGGCTTGGTTGTACCAGAGTTGTGATTAGTTGCTTGTGGTGGCCATGCAGAAGAGGAGAGAGAGCACATGTTACAGGTACCCATAATTCTGTTTCAAACTCTCTCTTAGGAGCAGAGTCCAGAGGCCCTAAAGCCTGACCCTCAGACTTTTACACTCTGTTCATCTGCAGTCCCAGCTGGTCTACACAGTGGAGGGGTTCTTGACAGGTGTAGATCATTTTACCAATAGCCCTTTTTCTTTCTTTCGCCGTTTCCCCCATAGGCTTCAATGGGCTTTCACATAGAACTTGCAAAGTCTGGAATGTAAAGATATGATAATATCTTGAGGAGAGACAAAGACAGGACATTCAAAGTAAAGGTTGCCACCCAGAATGTTTATGGTTAAACAGTTTCTAGAGAAGGATAAAAGGTCACTTGCAAATTAACTTGCATAGCCAGGAGCAATCAGTTTCTGGCATAAAGATTGAGGCAGTTATGTAAAGCACGGCCATCTGAGCAGATTGTCAAGGAGGAGCGGTCTCACAAGAAGGGGTGTGGACCTTCAGGTCCCCAACACCTTTCTGCTCATTTTTGGCATCAAAAATATTTATCACTTTGCTACTGAGATAACTCTGTTGGATCCTGCTGTGTTCTGTGAACCTGTTCTCCTCTAAGGAGAAGCATACCTGCTTCTTACTCTCCTTAGTAACTAGGTATGGAGGCTTGGTTGTACCAGAGTTGTGATTAGTTGCTTGTGGTGGCCATGCAGAAGAGGAGAGAGAGCACATGTTACAGGTACCCATAATTCTGTTTCAAACTCTCTCTTAGGAGCAGAGTCCAGAGGCCCTAAAGCCTGACCCTCAGACTTTTACACTCTGTTCATCTGCAGTCCCAGCTGGTCTACACAGTGGAGGGGTTCTTGACAGGTGTAGATCATTTTACCAATAGCCCTTTTTCTTTCTTTCTTTTTTAAAAAATAGTTTAAACAAAATTCACCCATTTTTAAAGGGAGTTATATAGTTTTCCTTACTTCAGTCACAGAGAAATAGAAAGAATGAGGCAAATCCTGCTGTTCTAAGTTGTTAGAAACCTACTTTAGCTGGAGTGATTTAAACCAAGATAGATTTTTTAGTGGCCTGTGAATGGTGTATAATGGGAGGAAATGGAAGATAAGATTAAAATCACTTAAAAAGGTCAGTGGACATTGAAAAGATCAAGGTCTTTGAATGGTAAGACAAAGAATAGGGAAGTTTCTCAAGGAAAGAGAAATCCATGGAAGACTTTTGAGTATGAGGGTAATGTAATCTTATTTTTTATTTCTGGAGATTTGTAGGATGGTATCACTGAGAATACCAGGGAATTTGTAAAGATATAACAGTGCTTGTAAAAAGACAAAGTAGACTGGTATGTTATGCAGTGGGAAGGCTCAATTGTGGTTGTAAAGATTTAAGCTTGAATGGTCTGGAAGAAAGTTGTTGTGGTTGGTGGAAGAAAGTGATAGAGTGTTGGAAGAAAGTGGTAGTGAAGAACAGGAAAGAAAAATGCTTTGAGGGCCAGGACTAGGGTGGTGTTTGTTTTGAGTTTCAGGTGGTAGTGGCCCATTTAGAAGGAATTCACTAGGAGATATTGCACAGATCTTAGGCAAGAAGAAAGAAGACACTAAAAACGTTAGTTCTCTCTTGTCTTACTACTTCTTCCCATTCCAAGTCCTCTTAAGGCTGAAAGAAGCTACAGAAACTACTACTACCACCAGTCACCCAATTGAAAATCACTGTTGTAGGAGTTTTCTGAGTGTGAGTATCCTTCATAGATTCTGGGGGTAGAGTCAAGGTTGATAACACTAGTGTAATGCAAAGGAAGATAGAGGCAGAACACCTAGACTCATGTCCACAGTCTACTACTTACTTGCTATGTAACCTTGTTCAAGCCACTTAACTTCTCCAATTTTCAATTTCCTTATCTACAAGATGGGGCCAGTAAATTGTTGTATAGTTCCATGAGGAAATGTATATAACATACTTTGTAACTTATGGAAAGTTCCACAAAACTCTCTGGCACCCTGTGATTTAAAATGGGTGGTCATCTTCTTAATTGTTTTGCGCTATTGAGGCTTCTTTTTCTAGGGTTGAAGGTAATCATCTGAGCTCATTTGCAGTTTGGTGCAGTGCTCTTTGGGGTGGGTTGCTCAGACAGAGCACTGTGTAAGTAAGCAAGAATATGTGGGCTTATGTTAGCTGACAGAAGCGGGGCAAGAGACTCTTAGGAATTGGAAGTTCAGAATTTGAAAATTGTAGTCGATATTGTATATTGCATATTGCATAGTGGTGTCATCTTGTGTTTGTAGGGGGAGGACAGAGAAATTGAGGAAGTCCTTTATCACATTCATTGGACAAATATTTATCATTTTGGCTACATGGCATCAATATTTATTCAACAAATACTTATTGAGCATATACTATGTGTTAGGTATTATATTAAGTACTGGATATATAACAGTAAAGAAATAGGGAAAAATTTTCTACCTTCACGGAGCTGTGTTCCACTGGGAGAGACATAATAATATTTAATAATATTAAATAAAATACTGTAGCATGCTCCATAATGTTAAGTGCTGAAGTGGGAAAAAAATAAGGACGAGAAATATGAACTTTGGGATTGGGGTTGAGATTTTAAATAGAGTGGCCAAAGAAGGCCTCATTGAGAAGATGATTTTGAATAAGAACTGGAGGAAGTCAGGGAGCTATCCTTGTCCACAAGGATCTTGGGGAGCAGCAATCATGCCTAGTGTTCTCAAGGAATAGCAAAGAGACTGAGGTGGAGAATTATCAAAGACGAGATCAGAGGGATCAAGGGGTGAGGATACAGATCAGGTGGGGCCTGTGCATTATAGTTAAGATTTTAGTTTTAGCTCCAATTGAGGTGGAATGGCCTAGAGGGGTTAGATCAGAGAACTGGCATGATATGACATTTATGTTTAACAGGCTCATAGTGACTACTAGTCTAGAAGAGGCCAAGAGTGTGAAGTATGCATAAAGCAAATGTACTTCACAGGGCCTGGTTCTCCAAAGCCTTGCAGTTTCAAATATTGACCTTGCAAAGGGCAGGAAAATTTCCCCAGGCTACAGTCTCTGTTGTAAGATAAAGAATTGTAACACAGCAAGGTTGCTGGCTCAAAGACAGGTTACTGATTGATATGTAAAGATATTAGGAAATTGCTGTAAGAAGAGAATGTTTGCTAAAATCAAGCTTCTGTTAGTGGATCAACTTAATTGCATTACAGAATGTCACCTTACTGAATGTTACCAGCTTCCATTGTTACACTTGTTAAACAGTACTTAGCAAAACCCCCACCTATGTTCTCTTCCTGGAACTTCCTGGTCTGGAGAATAAATGCGAGAAGAGAACCCCAATTCGTGGTTTATTTCCCAAGTAGAAGGTATACCTCACTCTCGAGGGTTCTGGGAGATTAACCCCCTTTTGGGGCTTCTCACTGCTCAGAAGAGATGGGCTTTGAGTAATCTTTGGTGGCTCCGTCACCCAGGGGAAAAGGGGTGACAAATCCGTCAAAGAAGCAAAGCAACACAAGAGCAGAAGTGGGGAGACCCCTTATGAGGCTATTGTCTGTGTTCATGTGAGAGATGATGGAGACTTAACCAGGGTGGTGGCAATGAAGGTGGAGCTGACAGATGGGATGTGGGGGGTGTGCTTGTGTGTAATAGAGAGAGAGAGATGGGGTGGGGAAGGGATCAATCAATTGACTGATAAATATAACAGGGTTTTTGGCCCGAGCAACTGAAAGAATGGAGATAGTTGGTTCTATTCCTGTTAATTAGATAACAGGTTCTTTTGGATGTACTACTTTAGGCAAGCAAAGTTCCCAATAACACATATGCCTTTGATAACGACTGTAAATATGTCTTTAAAATGTTAGTGTCTGTATTAGTTTGTTTCTGTTGCTTATAACAAAATACACAGAACTGGGTATTTTATAAAGAAAATGAAATTTATTGCTTACAGTTTTGGAGGCTAGGAAGTTCAAAGTCCAGGGAACACTATCAGTGAGGGACTTCTTTGGTGGTGGCTTTACAGCAATGCAGGGATCTCACATGGCAGAAAATGGTAGAGCAGAGAGCGAGAGACTCTCGTGTGCTGTCCTTTCAGAGCCCTCAGAACCATGCCCATGACTACCATTTTTAATCTATTCACTAGGCATGTTCCTCAGAATCTAATCACCTCTTCAAAGTTCCACCGTACAATTACCATAATAGGATTTCCCACCCTCTTAACAGTCACAGTGGGGATTAAGTTTTTGGGGAGACATTCAGCCCAACGCAGTGTCCATAGTCATATTTTATAATGAAAGAAGTTTATTTGCAAGCCTTGTCAAGAACTCCCTGTGGAGATATCAATTGCATTTCTTGGCTCCAAGGTATTTCCTGAACAGCATATTATACTTTGTCTCATGTGTGCTGTTAAGGGATTTGAAAGTTTGTTAAAATGTGTGGCAAGTGAGTGCTGTCACTTAAGCCTAGCCAGAGGAGCCAAGAAAGGAAAAGCAGCTCCTAGCTGGATTTCCCAACTTGCATTATAGCTCTGAATCAGAGGCCCAGGTAGTGTGATAGGCAGGGCATTATCTCCTGTGCACAAAGTCATCAGCTGACACTGTACTCAGCTGTCCTTTCAGCAGAAAGTACCTGTGCACATAGGTATATGTGAATCTTTTGGAGAAACTCCATTATACCAAGTTGATAGTAACACCCTGCCCAAGGGGAATGTGTAGGATTTATTTGCTAGAACAGAATTTTCCAGTGCTAATATATACTTGCTCTTTTTATAAGATTTAAAATAGCACTCTTACAAGATGGCCTTCGTGTTCAAGGAAGGGTTTTTCTATATCAGTAAACAGGGAAAGTATGAAATGTTCATGCTTGGAGTTTGGGTAAGCCAGTATAATGGAAATGTTACCTGATTTTTATTATTATTATTACCTTCATTTTTATTTAGGATTCCATTTGATTTTTTGGTTACAGAGGTCTTTTCTGTTTTCACCCTCCCTCCCCAGTTTTTGAAGTGACTAGTTCTTCCTCT
This sequence comes from Galeopterus variegatus, assembly GCF_000696425.1. Taxonomy (NCBI): domain Eukaryota; kingdom Metazoa; phylum Chordata; class Mammalia; order Dermoptera; family Cynocephalidae; genus Galeopterus; species Galeopterus variegatus. The sequence goes on from NW_007727356.1 coordinate 99,237, forward strand.
TGATTGTGATGAGTTTGAACTGCTATTTGCAGTTGATCTAGTTTATTGCACAGTGTAAATGGTTTTCCGCCTTTTCTGAGGTACAGTTTGCTACTTTACAACTCTGGAAGGATTGGGAAATGTCCTTGTAAGCTGTTACCAGAACTTGGCTTTCTCTTCTTTATCTGGGCATTTGTGACTTTTCTTCCTAAGATTGTTGTTTTCAAATTGGGGAACAGTGAACTTTATGTTTACGTTTGAGTTTATTTTGAAAACTGGAGTTATAATTCATATATGAAGGCCTAGAATTATTTTAGAAAAATGCATTTATTTCAGTGTTTTCCAATTTTATTCATTTAAATTTATTTATATTTGCTTCTTATGGTGATGTCTCAATTTTGATAAAATAATTATTGACTATTTCCTCGTTTCCAGACAAGTGTTGTTAAAGGAGGACATTGTAGTATCACTTGAACATACATTTTAATTTAGCTGGCTCTTGGTACGTGGTAATTATTTTATTTATTTCTTGTTGGTGTTTGGGAATGCTTCTTTTACAGCTGATTCAAGTCATTTTCATTCTCTTCAGAAGAGATAAAGGAACCAGTATTTACCGAGCATGTTCTATGTGCCAACCATTATGGGAGACTCAGGAAAAAAATAAAAATGAATGTCACATGGTTTGTTGTCTGGTGGAAGAGAGAAATATACAAACAAATAAATGGAATATAGCCTGATCAGAGAACCTTATAATGAAAGAATAGTCAAGCACTAGCAGAGGAAGGCAACATAACATCCTTGAGGAGAGGGAGGTTAGCAGAGAAGCATTTACAGATCTTGAATTTTGATTGAGTATTTGTCAGACAAACCAAAGGTGCGGAGGTATTTCATGCAATGGATGTCGCCAGTGGTGGAAGCCATATGTGTGAAGTTCACTCTGAATTTGTCTTCGATTCCTGTGGCAGATTTCTTCCAGGACTAAGAGCATTGGATTTAGAGCCCTAGAACTGTATGCATGTCATAACTCTGCCATTTAGTAGCTGTGGGATTGTGACATGTCTGAACCTGTTTTCTCCTCTGTGAGATGGAGACAGTTATTCTCTTGTGCGTCACCGAGGGTCATTGTGTGGACTAAATCAGTTAATGTGTGTAAAAGCACAGGAAAGATTGTGCCATATGAATGAGAAGAGTCATAATAAAACCCTTAGTGTTTGTCATGATTCGCATATTGATAATTATATTTAAATTATCTCTACTAACTCCTGTTCATTGCTGAACCCCCTTTATTTGAGTCTTTCCTCAGGGTGCTATCTCAGCTTCTCTTTTTAGTTGACACTTTGCTCTGGGACACCTTTGCTTAACTGCCAGCCCATTGTCGATAACTCCCAAATCTGGATTTCTGGCCTCCAGTATGCTCTTCCGGTCTCGAGACCTCAGTTTCCAGCTGCCACCTGGATGCGCCTCATCATCTTGGACTTCCTGGGTCTAACGATCACATTTATTTCCCCCTGTGTTATTGCTCGTAACTTTCTGTGTTTGTTAACTGAGTTTAGGGCCTTGCAATTATCTTTGACCCTTCCTTCCCCTTGCTTCAGGGGAACCTTGCTGAACCTTGCTTCAGGTTTTTCTTGAGGATTTAAATGGTTCCCTATTGAGTTTATTGATATTATTAAATCATTCACTTATTAAGCTCCTACCGTGTTCCTGGTACTTGTGCTAAGAGTTTTTTAAATATATTATCTCAGTTTCCATAATAAACAAGATATTTCATACTCTTGTCCCCATTTTAAAGTTAATGAAACTGAGATTCAAAGATATTAAATAACTTTTCCAAGGTAGCATAGCTGGTAAGTGGCAGAGCCATGGCTCAAACTCAGTTGTGTTGACTAGAGTTTGTGCTTTTAACCACTTTACTCTATTTTCCCTGCTTCACCAACTTTGCGAAAGGCTAGACTCATTAAATTGGCATTCAGGACTTTTCACATGTGCTTCTTCCTGCTTTCTCAGTCTTACTGTACATTTTTGTGATTACTTGCCATTTTTAGAGGACGATTTTCATTTTCTTATCTCCTTGCATATATGTTCTTTCTCAGCTTAGACTTCTCTTTTTCATGTGTTCACCTTTCAAAATCCTGAGGGAGGCAGAGCATTGTAGTGGAATAAGTCAAGGCTTGGGGGTCAAGTGGATCTGTTTTCTACTTTTCCTCATAGTCCTGTTCTGTTCTACAAAGGGCTAGATCAGTTTATATTCATACTAGCAGTGTATTGCTGTACATTCTTGCTAACATTGGTATTGTCAGGATTTTTAGTTTTTGCCCATCTGTGGATTCGTAGTGATATCTGATTGTGACTTTAATTTGCATTTCCCTGATGACTAATAAGGCTGAGCACCTTTCCATCTTTATTGGCTATTTGGTGTTTCAACTTGCAAAGTACCTTTAGCCCTTTCCTCCATTTTTCTGTTGGGTTATCTGTCTTTCATTGATCTGTGGGAGTTCTTTATATATTCAGGATATGAGCACTTCTGTGGCATATCTTTTTAAATTTCTTTTATGGTATCTTAGGATAAATGGAAAATTTTAACTTTAATGGAGTTGAATTTTTCATTTTTTTCTTTTATGGCAGTGCTTTTTGTATATGTTTAAAACATATTTCCCTATATATTTTCTCATATATTATTTTCTAAAATGCTGCCAGCTTTTTAGATTAGCATTTTCCTTAGCCATTTTCCACTCACACTGTTGTATAGTGTCTCTAACCCAGCAAATGTTCTTATCCTTGAAGTAGGACTCTTCAAGGCATTTTGCCATTCCTCTGCCAACACAGGGCTTGTGTTCCCCTTAAAGTGCAGAAGTTATACTACACCCAGCCTCCTTTCCCAAAAGGTGTGTCTCTTTCTCCCTTGAGTCTCTGAACTCAAGATTCTGGGCTTAGGCCTCCTCCCTGTTCCTTTCATTGCTGAGCTTCTCACAGCCACCCCTCAGTTTTTTCCATCCCTCATGGTCTTTCAGTCCCTACCCACCACCCTGGATCCTGTGCAGTGCATAAGAATTGCTGCCTAATTGAAAAAGGGGATTACCTTTTCTTTCAGCACACTGCAACACCAGTCTATCGCCCAATTTTACCTTCCAAAAGGAAAAAGAAGGTAGATTATAGATCTATCCTTTGTAAAACTAACTGCAGGGTATATCTGACAAAAGTTTCTCTCTCTCTCTCTGTTTGGCGGGTGTGTGTCAAGGAAATGAAAATTGATAAGTATTGTAAGCGTGCTATTTCTTGAGCATATTTAGTAGCTGCAATTGACACTTTTATTTCATATCAATACTTCCCAGTTGATATCTGCCTGGATTTTCACTGTTTGTTTTTATTAGCAGGGTTTATGTGATGTTCATCTTACCCTGTTCGTGGCATAAGAGAGAGTGAAAAATTTCTGCATGCCCCAGTGATTTGAGTTTCTCACTAATATGTTTCTGTCCTGTCCTCCAGAGACTAGACTAAATCTCCAAGGGAGAAATAGTCCCAGTTGCAGCATGCACTTAGAATAATAAGTGCAGTCAGCTGCCTTACCCTCTCAGGCCTGTGGAGAAACCAGAGGAATTTTTAAAGTCCTCAGTTAAGCAGGTCAGTAATACATCCATTTTCCTCAGGACCTTTCCTTCCACTCTGAGCCCAGAGCTCTCTAAAATATTGATCAACCTAAACTAGTATCCTTCAGCACCAGACTCTTTTACTCACCTCATTTGTGCTTTCTTATGTTTGTGCTATCTATTTGTAGATGGGCATTTTTCTCTGGAGGAAGGATATATAGCTTTCATCTGATTCTCAGAGTGGTCTGCTAACCTTCAAAGTTAAGAACCACAGAATTAGACTTTACAGCTTTTTCAAGGTCAACACCACAGAAGAAAGCTTGTTACTTTACAGATCCCAAGGAAATTGGGCTAGTAGTATCTAACTCACATACTCTTAAACACTTTTCTGAAAGCTCTCTTACTTCCTGATAATCTTTTATATTTATTTTTTCATTCTTCTATTTATTTGTCTATCTGTTTATTCATCACATATTTAGCATTTAGATTGATTATGCAGAATGTACAGAGATCTATAAAATATAATTGGTGAATACTCTTAACAGATGAGATAGATCATATACATAGATAACAGTGATGTAGTAAAGAAATTGAGAAGTGCCATAGAAGAGGTACAGATAAATTGCTTTGGAACTCTAAAAAAGGGAGAAGTTACTCTTGCCTGGGGCAGGTAAGGAGGATGGGGAGGAACTGGGAAGATATTCGGTGGATTCTGGATTATAGAAAATCCAGGCCATTTGGACTAAGTCTTGATAGATGGATAGATTTTAGATATGTGGAGATGATCAGTGCAGTGTGCCATCTCTGGTTCTTTATTCAAAAGGGATTTGAGCAGCTACTGTGTGCCAGACCTAGCCGTGGTCACTTTATGAAGTTTGCAGTTTATTGGGGAAGACAGACTTGGAACAAATCATTTCCTAATTGCTATAGTCATTCATTCCTTCAGCATATATTTGAATGGCTAGTAAATGCTGTTCTTAACTCTCAGAATACAGCGGTAAATAAAATAGCCTCTGTGCATGTGAAATATATATTCTAGTTGAAGAGATAGAAGGTAAATAAGTAGATAATAAAATTTTCAGATAGCCAAAAATGCAATGATGAAAAATAAAGCAGGATAAGGGGATAGAGAAATGACAGTGAGATGGGGTTATTTTAGTTAATATGGTTGAGGAGTCCTCTCTACAGGGCAGATATTTGAGCAGAGACCTGAAGAAAATGATCAGGCGAGCCCTACAGATGGCTGGGCAGAGATCTTTCCAGATAGAGGGGTAACAAGTGCAAAAGCCCCAAGATGGAAGGTTTTAGTATTCTAGGAAAAACAAGAAGGTCTCTATGTTTGGAGTGGAATTTGCAAAGGAATAAGGTGTAGAAATTGAAAATGGAAAAATAGATATGGCCAGATTTGACAAGACCTTGTGGTGTGGCAGTAGAAGAAGCTGGGAATCTGTTGGGAGAATGACATGATCTGATTTGTGGTTTTTTTGTTTTTTTGACCGGTAAGGGGATCGCAACCCTCGGCACGGTGTGGTCTGCACCACGCTCAGCCAGTGAGCACACCGGCCATCCCTGTGCAGGATCTGAATACGTGGCCTTGGCACTACTAGCACTGCACTCTTCCGAGTGAGCCACGGGGCAGGCCCTGATTTGTGTTTTAAAAGGATTGCTCTAGCTTCTTTGGTCCAAAATGGAAATCAGGAGACCAGTTATTGTAGTAGTTCAGCAAGATGACAAGGGTTGTTTGGATTTGTGTAGTAACAGTGGAGAGGGCAAGAAGATACTTTAAGGGAAGGACCAATGGGCTTTTCTGATGGATTGACTGTGGGGAGTGGGAGGGAGAGAGTCAAGGGTGATGTCACAGTTTGGGGCTGGAACAACGGGATGAAAGGTGGTGTCATCTGCTGAGAGAGGCAATGCTAGGTGAGAGGTGGGTTCTGGTGGGGGTCAAGGATTCTCTTGTTCGAGATGTCTTGCTGATACCCAAATGAAGATGTCAAGTGGAAAATTGGATATAAGTCTGGAATTGAGGGGAAAGATTGAGGCTAGACATTTAAATTTGGTAGTTAATAAACATATAGAGAGATATTTAAAGCCATGAGACAGGATGAAATCACCTAGGGAGTGAGTGTAGATGGAGCCGTTATTTCATCCATAAATAATTCCGTTACCTCCAGAATTTGGAGATGTTTAAAAAACATAATCGCAATTAATTAATGACATTCATTACCTAATAAGTATTCAAATTTACCTGATTCTCTCTCCCTGCCTCCCTCCCTCCCTTCCTCCCTCCCTCCATTCCTCCCTCTCTCCCTCCCTCCCTCCCTCCATTTCTCCCTCCTTCCCTCCCTTCCTCCATTTCTCCCTCCTTCCCTCCCTTCCTCCCTCCCTCCATTCCTCCCTCCCTCCCTCCATCCATTCGTCCCTCCCTCCCTTCCTCCCTCCCTTCCTCCCTCCCTCCCTTCCTCCCTCCCTTCCTCCCTCCCTCCCTTCCTCCCTCCCTTCCTCCCTCCCTCCCTTCCTCCCTCCCTTCCTCCCTCCCTCCCTTCCTCCCTCCCTTCCTCCCTCCCTCCCTTCCTCCCTCCCTTCCTCCCTCCCTCCCTTCCTCCCTCCCTTCCTCCCTCCCTCCCTTCCTCCCTCCCTTCCTCCCTCCCTCCCTTCCTCCCTTCCTTCCTTCCAGTTCATTAGTTAGAATCAGGATCCATATAAAGCCCACATACTGCCTTTGGTTGATATGTTACAAATGTTTTAATCTGTAAGTTCACCCTTCCTTTTTTTCTTGCAATTTATTTGTTGGCAAAACTGGGTTATTTGTCTCGTAGAATTTCCACTATTCCGAATTTTGTTGAGTGCATTGCTGTAGTGATGTTTAACTTGTTCCTCTGTTCCCTCTATTTCCTGTATCAGATCAGGTTCAGGTCCAATTTTGGGGAAATAAATACTTCATAGGTGGTGGTGTGTACTTCTTATTATAGTCAATCAAGAAGCACTTTGGTTCTTTCTCTTTTTAGACATTCATATAAAATATAGGTTTAGGTTTTGCCACTTTGGTCCACCTAATTTAAAACTCCATCCCCATCATGTTATGACTTTTTGGTTTTAGCAACTGTTGATGCTGATTTCCTGAATCTGTTATTTCAGTAGGGGTGGTTAAATGTTGATACTGAAAGTCTTTTATTCCTTCTTAATTTAATTAGCTGAAATTCTTCTAAAACAAGAACTTTACCTCACTGACTATTTGGGTACCTTGAGGAACACTTTGTACAGGAAAGGTAGGATAAATGCTTAGAATTCTCCAAGCTTGACCAGACTGAGCCCCTTCATTATAGTTCCTGATTCCTTTAGACAGGATCCTAAGTTGCCTTTCATAGCTTCCTTGTTTTCTCAGTATGACAAGATGTTCCAGGTTTATCTTGTCCCTTTCCTTATTCAAACTTGGATTACCCATTTCTCTAAGGAGTCCCATACCCTCACACATAACCAACCAATATGTAATGTGGGATGGTTAGTGAGTGCACAGGTTTTGTGCCCTGTGATCTCATGATGATCTTTCCCCCCTATATCTTTTGTTCTATTCTTATGTGTCCTGGGATAATAAAATAGAATGAAAATACTTGAAAAATGCAACATATTAATTTATATTTGAATTGTACAGTTTTGAGTGACTTGATCTATTCATTAAGTACTGTTACCTTATAACATTTTTTACTTTAGAAACTCAAAAGTGAATTTAGTGTCTCAAACCCTAATTCCTGAGTATACGTAATCTCAACCATGGAGATTATCACAAAGTCAGAATGGGGTTGGTTTTTAAATGTGCTGTGCAGTTGTACTCTGGTTACTGCTTTCCACTGATCTCCTTTTCCCATTAGCTTTTCCTTGAACTTTATAAGTATGAGCCAAAGCATAATTCTTAATAAGTAGGCAGGCAGAATTATGGTAATTATTGAATTCTCATTTTAAGTGTTTTACACACACTCCCCCAAACATACATATATACAGAGAAAGACTATCTTTCATTGTGAGATCATCCAGCCTCCAAACAGTTTAAAGTCAGAATTCTGGATCCTCTTGTAATATTTTCTCCATGGCTTATGGGAACCAAATCCTTTGTGAAACCATTAGTTTTGGAAGTAAATACGTAATAGATACTAAAGGGCCTTTCGCATAATATCTTTCTAGGAGACTAAATTTTACCTGCTAGTCTAACTCTAGTTTTTCAGTTGTTTTGTTTTACCACTTGTCCCCAACTTCAGTCTCTCTGAGATAAAATATGTGTAGGGACGATACAGGAAAAAGAACAATAGACAAGCGATTATGGTGTAACCACCGTGCTTTAGACAAATAGTGTACGCATGTGTACCTCCTGCCTATGCTGGGCTGCTCTGACAATGCCTGAGGTTGTGTTAATTCTTTGAGGATGGTTGGGGCAGATGTTTCTAAAAATTATTGGATTTGCCAGACATATTTAATGAAATTGAATTGATTTCAGTTATGTCAAACTATTTCTTTCATGACTTATTAGTAAATTCTCTATTTTTTGAATGATCTACTTGGAAGAGGTTATGACGGACTTATGTGGCAATGTAGAAGTGCAGAGAGTAGCTCTGATTTTCTAATTTAATGCCCTAGCTGTAGCTTTACTCAGCTTAGGGAATCTTTTTGGAGACTGCTGGCCTAGCCAATTGAGCTGGTTTTTTTTTTTTTTACTACCAAAGAAAAGGAGTCTTGTTTGTTTCTAAACTTCTCATAGAAACCATGAATGAGCAATCAAATGAGTGAAGGAATGAATCTGATAAGAGTCAAAACAGCAAAAATTCAAAGAATATTCGTATGTTAAATATATTCAGAGACTGGGAGCCGGGTTTTTTAAAAATGCCTTTAAAAGGCACAGTTTTGCTCAGAAAAATTAACCATCCTTTCTAAGTTTTTCTGTTACTATATTTTCACTATTTGTTCAAAACTTTGAGTATATATTCTTAGTCTTTATTCTGATTGTGAACATCTTTGTAATATTTTACTTTGGTTTTCTGAGTTGATATAATATTAATTTTCTGGGGATGGTTATGTTAATTTCAACTTACGGCATTAAAATATTTTGGGAAAGATTTATTTTAATAACTTTTTCTACCTCGTGTAAGATGAAGATCGTTCATTAAGCAGTGTCTTTTGTGATCTAATGAGAACATTAATCTGGTTTGTTGAAGGTAGGCGTTTATTTTGACACCTTTAAGTTAAACTCAGAAGAATGTTAGACTTATCAAATATAAACACGTGGAGAAACTGCCAAAGAAGCTGGCTTACTTCATGCAGGTCTTTGCTCAAATGTTGCTTCCTCTGAGAGGCACCCTCTAACCAACCTATTGGTAAACTAGCTTGGTACTCTCTCTGTTACTGTCTTGTTGTCTTAACCAGTTTTTCATTTTCTACATATTTTTAATTGCACTTATCACTGGTAGACTTTTGATTGTGTTCACTTCCACGTCCTTGGCACATAGAACAGTGCCTGGCACTGTGAAGATACTCCAAAACGATTTGTTGAATGAGTAAGTTGTTCATCATCTGTCACCCAACTAGGCCTCATGAAGGTACTTGGCATGATGTGAGCCTTCCAGCATTTGTTTGAAAGAATGAAAGGAATGTACTACAAATAGTGATCAAATCCTTATTTATATTTATATATACGCATATATGATCATTTAAATTATATGTTTAAATTGCACAAAGATTTCTCATCCAGAAATAGATTATTAAAAAGGTGTTCCAAGTAACATCTACAACCTACAAAATCTGTTGTTGTCTTTTTTGCTAATGTAGATGAGTAGATTTACATACAGCATTGCAGTTTTTTTAAGTGACTCAACACAAGGTGTATATAGTGCCCATAGACATCAAAGAGTGCTGTCATGTGACTCTCATGTGACAAAATCATTAAATGGATTAGTATCTGGATTCTTTTCTCCTATTTGCTCATTTTTATTGCTAGTGTACATGTCCGTCAGTCTGTATGCTTTATATTCTGATTTCAGGCCTCAAAATGGAGAATTAAGGCTTTATATTTTTATGAGAACATTTTATGAACTCTCACACTTAATTTTGTTTTGTTTTGTTTTTTCATTTTGTTTTTCATTCTTGTGGTTTCATTTGGGAGCACAGTGGTATACTTTGTGTTGAGTTCTTTGATCATTGCCTAACATACTAATTGCTCCTGTATGATGAACCCTTATGAAGCAGTGTGGTACTCTGGTATTTAGGGCCTTTGGGAGACAGGGGATGAAAATGTAGGTCAGAAGAGTAAAAAGTGGATATGGTATTAATTTTGAGCACCTTGAAGAGCTCAGGGCCAACATGTCATTGCTGGAGTGATTATGTCCATAAGGTAGTCTGTGTATCAGCAAAATAAAGATCCTTTTTCAGACTATGTGGTGAGTGTCCTATGCTGTCAGATTTTGAATGTGTAGTTTTTTCCTTAGGCCAACATGTCATTGCTGGAGTGATTATGTCCATAAGGTAGTCTGTGTATCAGCAAAATAAAAATCCTTTTTCAGACTATGTGGTGAGTGTCCTATGCTGTCAGATTTTGAATGTGTAGTTTTTTCCTTAGAAAAAAAAATCTGTTCTTTCCTTATTTCCCCCAGTGATTTAGCAGAGATTTTCTATCTATTTC
>NW_007727356.1:109735-128895 GCF_000696425.1 Galeopterus variegatus
AATCCTTTTTCAGACTATGTGGTGAGTGTCCTATGCTGTCAGATTTTGAATGTGTAGTTTTTTCCTTAGAAAAAAAAATCTGTTCTTTCCTTATTTCCCCCAGTGATTTAGCAGAGATTTTCTATCTATTTCTTCAGGTAATTAAACCAGAGAGCAGTGACAAAGAAACAGAAATTGCCTATGAATCAGATCTCCCTGAGGAGCTCTGTGGACACCATCTCCCGCAGCAATCCCTGAAAGGCCATAATGACAGTCCTGATGTCATTATAGAGGCTCAATTTGATGACAGTGACTCAGAAGATGGACATGGCAACACACAAAATGTGCTGGTTGATGGTGTTAAGAATCTCTCAGTTTGTGTTCATGAAAAAGGTGAGTACTGGACTGTTTGACATTTTGCTATAGTAAACTGATTATTCTTAAATATTGTAATTCTCTCTTTACCACGGAATCAGTCACGCAATGCAATTGGTGTATTCCCAGTTTCTGACCTGTGGCAGCTTTTAGAAAAGGGGGATCTTTGATGGGCTTCTATGTGCTGGTTGTGAGGGGACAGAAGTGCTTCCAGTGGTTTATGTGGACAGTGGTTGCTGGTGCTGTTGCCATGTTCCTAATGGGCTTTGAGTTGTGTTGATAGTAAACCTTCGAATTTCCTGAGATGAGCCCAATCCCACTTGTAGTTGATATGAACAGAATTAAACCAGTTTTTAAAATCCTTATGAAAAAACACTTTATTTAACCCTTGGTTTTGCTTTAATTTAGTACCTTTTGAAAGTATTTCTGTTATTGGTGGTGGGCGTGGATCACCCTAAATTTTATAAGCAAAATATTTTTGGAAAGTGTTTTGATTCTAAGGATTTGAGAAAGCCAGTCTTATTTTCTTTGATCAAAACCTAAGCCATGGGTCTTCTGGATGCAGAGAAATTGCAAACACATGAGCAAGGAGCTATGACCAAAGGGCCCCAGCTGACCACATACTAGAAAACTTAACGGAAAATAGCAATTACAATTTGAATATTTCAACATATAGATTTCTAAGAGGTTGTAAGTAGAGAGAATATGTTTTCCAGCCAAATTAAGTTTTATTTATACTATAAAGTGGAAAATATTGAGCAACACTGACATGGCCAGTCTCTCTAGATAATGAGCTTCGTTATCAGGGAGAAGTTACTGGTACAGTCCCCATGAAGGTTAGAAGAAATGCCAGAGGATTGCTAAAGGAGGATGTTCAGCGGGCAAGCTATTGTAGGGACTGGTGAGCACACCTCACTATGTCCTGAAGAAAGCTGGAGGTGATTTCAGGAAGTGACTGCGAAAAGATTACCCTATTTCTGTCCATTGCTGATGAGTTTGTGACCTGAGGCAGAGAGCACTTTCTGACAGCATATGTCCTTTTTGATGCCAAGTACTACTCATTCAGAATGAGTAGTACTTTCTATCTTTGAAATCCTTTTTGAATGAAGAGACTATCCCTTCCTCTGGCAGGTACTGCTACCTGCCCCTGAGGGCACCCAGGTTCCTCTTGTTCTGTGACATGCTTAGATAGCTAGTGGTTTCACTGTTCAGGGCTCAGCCAGTTTCATTTGGATTCTATTCCTTGAAATTTCATTATTCTGATGTTTCTACTTTCTTTCTTTAAAATAGATGAATATGTGACCTTCTTAAAGTGAATGTGTATTATCATAACAGCATCAGTATTGAGTCATGTGTTTTCAATGAAAAGAGAGAGAATTAACCAGGACCCTAAATAACCAAATCCTTTATCAACAAGATCACCAAGAAAGAGAGAGATTACAGGACAAAGCCAGGTAAAAGAACACTTTGAACCATATTGAGTATTTGGGCCCAAACTACTCTATGGAAACCTAGTTCTGGTGATTGGGCTTGGCAGATCTCAGTAGCCTCTTTTTCCCGGGCTCCAACTTGAAGGGAAAAGATGTCTTGATCTCTTATTAGAGTTTGATACAAGTACAAGGGCAAGGGCAAGGAAATATTGATGGATGGAAGTGATGGCAGCATTGATGTCTGCGTGGGATGCTAACAATTCACTTTGCCCTTTGTTTGGCAAACTCTGATGCCAGACCTGCTCTTGATTTGCTCTCTGTTGTAATTCCTCTCCTTCTGTCTTACAAGTAAATATCATTGAGTGCTTTATAAGTCCACTGTATGCATGTTTTTTCCCGTATTCTTTTTACATTCTTCCTAGCCTACTGTTACTTATTTTGCCTTCTTAGCCCTGACTGAGAGGGAACAACCTTAATCCTTCCCTCAGTGTCTGGTACAGATTTCTCTTTCCTACAAGCTTCTAAATAGAGAGTTTGTAAAACCACATGGCTGTTTCTCATTTCTTGCCCTCTTGATATTTAGGAAAATTGCAATTTGCTCTTTTAAAAAATCACAGCGTTTTTTAGGATATTTGAACCAGCTTCTCTTGGTCAGGATAATATAAAGTCTGGTTACAGTTAGGATGTTAGTACTTTTTGCACCATTTAAGGTTTTGAAATTTGTTACTGAAACAAACCATAACCTTAAGAACATCGTAAACTTTTTGTAAGACTTCTAGAAAGTTTCTTTGCTTTGTGTTGCACTTGCTATTGGATTGTTAATCCTAATTCATAATGTGTTCAAAAGTGTTTGTTTTTGTTTTAATATCGTGGGTATTTTTACCCAAAGTAAATGTTATGTATTACATGTGCATGCATAATATGTCCCTATTTGCCCAGGAAACATTCATATCTTTATAATGACCATCGGTTTTTCTGGTATGTGAGCACATAGCCCCAGTTGTCTGCAGTAAGTGCCTATCATTGCATTAAGAGAAAGGTTCTCTGGGCATCTCAGACCGACACATCTTTTAGGAAGATGGCCTGGGTCTGTATCATCCTGAGCCCCTGAGAGAGAGCATGGGTCAAAGACCGGTCCCCTTTTGAAAGTCCACTTCCACAGTTCTTGAGACTGAGCTTTTACCACTTACCAAGCAGTAGCTTTGTTGTTAGCATAAAAATCTGCCATCTGTGTAGAGATTGGGTCAACCCAAATAAATTTTCCTTGGTTTCAAATGCATAAATGGCTTTAAAAATGTTTGGGTAATGGTTGCCTGGTTAGCAAACTCCAAAAGGTAAAAGTAATCATGGTCGAGCATGGGAACACAGGGGCCTGTTTAGAATAGGGAGTACACAAAGGGCAAAAGCCTTAAGTACACAGAATCAGAACTTTACATACTGAAAACAGCACATGCTGGAAACAGAGAAGATGTTCTGATTCATTAGTAGAGAACACTGAGATCATTTTCTGTCCTGTTCACACCCTCCTCTCTGTACTTCTTTTGATACTATACTCAGCTTGTTACATGGCCAAGGTCTTGATATTATAATAAAAGATGAGACAAGCAGCACATACTCTCTCCTTTCTTGTGGGAGTTAGCTTGGTGTAGTCCCTCTGGGCCTCTCATTGCTTTCACAAAGTTGGACTCTGAGTAATCCTGTGTCTCTGTCACTGAGAGGAAGGATAGTGACAGCCAAGTGATACAATAGCCCTGTATCTTTCATCCCCAGGAATTTTAAGAACAGTTTTTGCTTCTGAATCTTGATCATGACCTAATCAAGATGTGATGTACATTTCCTGCCCTCTATCCCAGCAGGGTCTGCCACAATCTGTTTTAGTTTTCTGGTAGGGAGACAAGCCTCTACCAGTACCCTGAGAAGTGACCATGGGTTGAGGTGTAGAGTTGATGACCCCTTTACTTCTGTCTCCTGGCCAACTTCAGCTGTTATCTGAAGAGGAGAATTCCATGTGGAAACTTTAATCCCTCCTGAAATTTGAATTGGTCCATTACTACTCCCTTTGGGTCCTGCCCAACTCAATTTTGAGAGTCAGGAAGACCTACTTTTTCCCAATTAGGATAGACCTCCTTCCAAGACAGGCCCTTTCAGCACCTAGACTTCTTTAAGTTCTCTTTCCTTGAATAAAACGTAACTGTAGTCCCCTTTGGCTGAGAACAGCAGACCCATATAATTATTCCCATGTAATAGTTTGGGGTTACTGAAACCTCAAGAACCCTTTCTCCAGATTGTCTAGCAACACTTTATGTTTCTCAGAACTAAATTTCTTATTTTCCCAGTTCTCCACTGTGTATAATAATGATGATCAGTACAACTACAAGAGAGTCATGCTTGCTTCAAAAATTATATTAAAAATGAAATGTATAGCAATTTCACTGAGGACAGTGTTTTGTGAGTCTTAAAAAATGTGATTTTAAAAAAAGCCACGTAAAGACCTGTGTTAAACAGAAGGATGCAGTGGTAATTTTTCTTTCTTGTCTTTTAGTCTGTGTGGATAATGTAATTATACCAGGTAGAGATAGATGGTCAAGACCTACAGTGTCCTAAGACCCAAATCCTATGTTAGACCAGCCATTCCTCCCGATGAAGTCTCCCAAAGACATATTGCACAGAGTACAAAGCAAGGCAGAGGAGCAGTTCTTCGTTAACTGAGGCTTTGATCCAAGCCAGAATGATTACACCAATCTCCATTCCCACCAGCAATGCATGAGGCTTCTCTTCCCTGCCACCAGTTAGTATTATACAGCTTTGCAATTTTTGTAGTCTAGATTAAGTTCTATAAATTGATTTTTCATATTATTTGACCATTGTTCTTTCAGGGTTACTGCCCTTTTCTTGATTTGCAGGAATTTCCTATCTATTCTCTGTAATAATTCCTTTTCACTTTAGGCACTACAAATATCTTCCCCAATTCTGTCATTTAGCCATTTTTCTATTAACTTTGTCTATGGTATTTTTCATTGAACAAAAATCCTTAATTTTGATGTGATAAAATTAATCAGGAACTTTATTGATATTTAAGTTTTTCCCTATTGCTAAGTCACAAACACATTCTCCCTTAAGTATACAATTTTGCCTTTTGCCAAACTTGATGACACTCATTCTTCGTTGATTGAGATTATCCTTTGGTTTCTCTCCTTTAAGTCTGTTTCCGATGTTGAACCATCCTTGAATTCCTGGGATAAATTCTACTTAATCCTGGTATGTTATTTTTAAAATATACCATTGGATTCACTTAGGTAATATTTAGTGTAGGATTTTTGTATCATGTTAAAATGGATCTATGATTTTCTTGTCATTATCTGATTTTTAGAATCAAGATAATAATAGCTTCGTAAAAGGTCCTGGTCAGTTTTTTATTGTTTCCTATTTTCCTCGAACATCTTGTATAAAATAGGAATGGACTGTTCCTTAAAATTTGGTAGAACTCATTGTAAAAATGTCTGCACCTGCTGTTTTTTAGGAGGCGAGATGTTTGCTGTTTTAATCTCTTTCATACTAATTGTTCTGTTCAAGTTCTCCATTTCTTCTTGTGCCAATTTTGGCATAATTTAATAAGAATTTATTTATTCAAATTTATTGCTATATAGGTACAACCTAATACTCTTTAATATTCTTATATCTTTAAAATCTCCTTTTTGTCAGTACTTTTACATCCTGACTTTTCATTCTGTATTTTAATATTTGAATTTTTTCTCTTTTTCTTGATAACTCTTGCTTGACAAAGATCTATCTTATTAATCTTTTCAAAGAACAAGCTTTTTGGTTGTGTTATTTTTCTCTATTTATTGTTGATGATGTTGTTCTGTATATAATTGATATTTGCCCTTATCTTTGTTACCTAATTCCTTATTTGGGGGGTGGGGGGGCTGTAGCTTTCTTGTCTTTTTCCCAAATTTTTTGAGCTGAATACTTAGCTTATTGTTTTTAACCTTTCTTGTTTCCACTGAAATATTTTCAAAGCTATCTGTGTCCCTCTAAATACCTTTTTTAGCTGTGTTCCATAGATTTTGATGTGCAATATTTTTATTATTCTGTTCTAAATATTTAATTCCCTTTATGATTTCTTCTATATCTAGGTTAGTTATTTATTAAGGCTATTTAATTTTTAATTTTTTTTTGCTATTATTTTTTGTTAATGTTTAATTTTTATGTCAGAGAATGGGGTGTGTCTGTGTCTTTAATTCTTTACAATTTATTAGCACTTGCTTTATAGTCTATTACTTGGTTTATATTTCTAAATATTACAATATGCTTTGAAAGAAAGGTTTATCCAGAAGCTTGATATATTGCTCTTCCCTTCATAAGCTATTTATCGTTTTATGTACTTAATCTGTCAGTTACTGAGAGGGATGTTTAAAAATTTATGTCTGTAAATTTTGATTTATTTGTATTTCCTGCAGTCTTATCAGTTGTAGCTTGATGTATTTTGAAGTTATGTCACTAGGTGTGTATGTTTATGTTAGAATATACCTACATATATTTTTGTATACATGCATGCTCATATATGTATTTGTATATATTTATACACATATTAATCACTGGTATTTAGTGAGCATTTGCTGTGTGCTAGGCCCTCTCTGAGCACTGTGTAATTAATCTCATTACAGTTAATTAATTAATCTTAAGAACACAGCTAGTATCTCTTTTAGGAATATTAATAATGTCTGCCTCAGGCATACCTAGTAGATTTTATTCTCAAGGCACAGAAAAGTTACACAGTTGGTAAATATACTTTTAGAATCCCCTAGTAGCTTTTTAAAAAATATATCAATGCCTGGATACCACCCCAGAAATTCTGATTCTAGTTGATCTGAGATAGAGCTAAGCATTGGTATTTTGAAGAAGCTCTCCAGAGATCTGAGGATTCTTGTAGCCAGGATTGAACTGCTGGAGGACCAGTCCTAGACTTATCCTCTTAACCATTATGCTGTATCTCTCCTGATAAATAGCAGTATACATTGCACAGAGGTTAAGAGGATAAGTCAAGGATCATCAATGGATACTAAACCCATTGGGACAAATATTGTTGGGGACTAAGATATTCACATGGATTCAAAGTGTCATGCCACAGTTGACTTACTAATTAATTACACTGGGCAGAATGTCCTTTTATATTGGACAGATTTGGTGGTCACCACTTTAAACAAGTGATCAAAGTTAGCATCACTAATAGTGGGACAACCTGACATTTTGTACCTTATGATGGGATGCGTTATTATACAACATTATTTGTGAACCATTCATGCCAAAATTGTTTCACCTGAACCAAGCCTCTAGCCCTAACTTCCATGCCCGTACCGGACCAGGACCGGCAACGGACTCGCAACCCTCGGTGTTGCGCCCGCACCTCGCTCAGCCAGTGAGCGGGAACCGGTCTGTATGTGGGATCTGAACCCTCGGCGGGAGCGCCACCGCACTCCCAAGCAGCGCACTGTAGCAGTGCGCCACCAGGCCGGCCCCTAACTTCCAATATACTGGAAATATAGGAGATATTGGAACAAGTTAAATGACACAATGGAGGCATAAAATAAATTTTATGTCATAAAAAACAAAAAAATAAGGGAAAGTGTTCTAGAGGAAGAAAGACCAAAAGAGATAACCAGGGCCGGCCCCATGGCTCACTCGGGAGAGTGCAGCGCTGGTAGCGCTGAGGCTGCAGGTTCAGATCCTATATAGGGATGGCCAGTGCGCTCACTGGCTGAGCGTGGTGCAGACCACACCATGCTGAGGGTTGTGATCCCCTTACTGGTCAAAAATAAAAGATATAACCAAAAATAATGTGTAAACCATGATTAGATCCTCAACTGAGGAAAAAATATGGTAGCAAGAATTGGGGAAATTTAACTGTCGACTGGATATTAGAAGATATTTTGGAATTACTCTTAGTTTTCTTAGGTGAGATGATGATATTGCAGATATATAGGATAATGTCCTTTTTCTTAGTAGATGCTCGCTAAAGTGCTTTGGGTGAAGTATCCTGATGTCTTTAACTTACTTTCAAATGGTTCAGAAAAACTCTGTGCATGTGTGTATGCATGCACACATGTGCATACACAAATTGAGAGAGAGTGGGAGCAAATGTAGCAAAAGGTTAACATTTGGTGAATCAATGGGTGTTCATAATATCTCTTTCGGTTTTTTAGTATATTAAAGAAATCTTTAAAAATTGGGTGAAAAAATACTTTATGCATTATTGAAAGAGAAGAATTACCATGTTCTACACTTTATGAATAGATTTCCAGAGCTGGCATTGTTCATCCCCAATCTTTGGCTCCAAAGTATTCTAGATCATAAAATTATTACTGCTTATTGTTCAAAACTGACGTAGTTAGGAGTGCTATTTCCAGTTGGGTATTTTTCTAGTAATTACTTTTATTCAATGAATTACAATTTTATTTTCCATTAAAAATACTGGTGCATCACATAAGATCAGTAAAGAAAATCTTGAATAAAGATTTTTAAATTACTTGAATAACAGTGGATTAAGTGATACTCTTGAGAAAATTAATGAAATCCTCAAATATTTTTGCAAAAATGATTTTACAAACCTGCAAAAGCCAAACAGAATGAGGCCATATTATGCTATTACATAATTTTGTTAAAAATTAGGCAAAAACCCTCGTTTCAGTCTTTGTTCTAAGTAGCACATGCTTGCATTGATAACCTAAAATTTCTTACATATAAAATAAATTTGTTTACCCACTATGATCTATAAAATTTGGTCCACTTTAAAGTGAATTTACTTTATGAGTCTTTTTCTAATGTGAGTTATCCTTAGATATCTTATTCTTTCTCTTCCTTTGAACTAGCATGGAGCAGGCATTCAGTTAGTTGCAGCCTGGGACAGTGGAAAGAGTAGTGGATTGGGAGTAAGGTGAGCAAAGTTGGAGTTCCCACTCTGTTTCTGAAATCAGGGAATTGGGCAAAATTATGTCAGAAGTTCCGTCTAGCTAAAAAATTCCATGAGTAAGTATATTTTTTAGTAATGGTAAGGATTTAATCAGATAGGCTGTGATGAGTCATGAACATAAATGGCTTGGGGTTCTTTCACTGGTACTTGTTGTCTCCTAAAACCATCACAGCCTGTGCCACTTTCCTTTGTCATTTAATTTATTCACTCAGCATTTATGGGATGCTTATGCTGTTCCTGATGCTCTGCTGGGCCTGGGTCATACAAAGGTGAAGCATGCTTCCTCCTGCCATGCCCCCCCACCCCATATATTTACCAGGTGCCAGGCATCTTGTGTGGCCCTCTGTCCCCCCTGCCTGTGGAGCTCTTCAAGAAGTATCTCCCTACAGATGCCTACTGCTCCTCTTTCCTTTATTCTTTCCCCCACAGCTGACTCCAGAGGTTCTTTGTTTGGCTGTGGGAAGGTTAATATTGATTACAATAATTTGTATAAAATTGCTTCCCATTTATGTTTTATCATCTCACTGCACAGCAACCTGTGCTGTTGTCTGTGTATCAGATAATCTCTGGTATAGGTTTTCATTAAAACATTTTCACCCATCTCATCTCTGCTGAGTTGCTCACAAAGCGTAGCAGCTCCAGGATCTCTGGCCTTACCACTATCCTGTTATCTCTGGCCTTACCACTATCCTGTTATCCTGTTGTCCTGTACTTTGGAGCATATGAGCCTCAGACACAAAGTGTTATTAGGTCAGCCCACCACATTCTGCATATTCATTTCTTTACCATAAGCTCTTTCTCCTTTAGCAGGTGTGGTTTAAGAGTCAGAAACCCTACTTAGCATAAAAGATCTGACTTCATCCTGTCTTCAGGTGTTTTGTGGTTCATCCTAATTGTGGACACGAACATGTTCATGAATTAGGGTCCTTTACAGCTTCTATTTTGTGATGTGTGATGCTTTTTAACTTTAAGTAACACCTTTTATTAGCAATATTCAAAATAAAATTAAAGATTCTTGTGTGGATTTAAACAAGTTATCATTCTAAGGAAGCAAATAATTTATTTTTTACATGTTAACATAAATAGAATTTTATTTAAAAAAACTATATTTTCTAAAGCCAAAAAATTTACTACAGATAGTGGCATTGGTTTACCTTTTTTTTCAAATCTCTTGAACAACTTGCTTAAGAGAAGACATATAGATTTGCTTGTCTACTTCTGCATTCAATCTGATATAATATATTATTTTGTTGAAAAACATGAAGAAATCTGGGCTTATCTACATCTGCAGTTGGAAAAAAGAACAGTATTTTAATAGCCTTCTCAGATAATTATGGATATTCTTCTTTAATGTGAGAAACACCCTCACCCGTCCAAGGCCAAAGTATGGACATGGAGACACGAGGTACAGCGAAGCGAGACTTTAATCATGACCTCATGAGGTTCCAGTGTCTGATGGGCAGGCACACAGAAAAGGGCTGTAACAAGCAATTTATTTCCTAGTGCGCAAGTCCCTGCCCCCGCCTCCTCATTGACTGAGAGTACTACGGGATGCACAATCTTCCTGGATGACGTCTAAGGGTACCACAATTTACTTCCCCCTTGTGGGAAATTTCTTTGTCTGAGGACTCAGGACAAGCCTGTGAAAAAGGCCCACCCAAAACCCTGTGAAAGGAGAAACATTAGGAAATGAAGAGAACAATATAGGGCTATTAACTCATTACCATCTCAAGGACAACTTTATCTATTTAGCAACCCCCCAGGAATGGGCTGGACCAGTCAGACAACTTTTGGGCTGGGCCTGAATTATTTCTGAAAATGAATCACTTAGATTATTTTCTTACATTTAATACTACACCAGAATTTGAAAAGTAATATGAGAGTTACTTCAAAATGTTTATGGAAAGATTCATATTATCTTTTTTTTGTTTTAAAGTTGACAATATTTAATTTATTATTATTATTATTACATTCAAAGATGTGGAGCAGTTGGGAAGGGGAGAGGGGAAAGGGGAGTGGGATATGAAGGAAGGAAAAGGAGGGGGGGCATGGTCGAGACTGTGGCACCCCCCTCATCCTGGCAGGGGAGCCCAGGGGGCTTCCAGTGGTGGCTTGATCATGGCTTGGCTGGATGTGGAGTTCAGAGGGGCATGGCTGAGGCCCGTGGCTCCCCCCCCCGCCCCCCAGGAGCCTGAGGGGCTTCCTGTCCTAGGTTTTATAAGTGTTCTTTGGTGGTGTTAGACCTTTACTGGTTAATGTCAGAACTTTGTCTCTGATCTGTGGGTTTTTTGTTTTTTCTTTCAGTTCTGTGCTGGGTTATTTACTATTTCTACCACTTAAATTCTGTACTGGAACTAATTTGTTGTCCTTTGGTTACTTCTAAAATGGGGGAACTTCCTGTAGGAACCAGCATTTGAGACCTGTGGTTGAGCTAAATTGATGCTTTGCTGCTGATTCTCTGAGGAAGGTTTTCTGTGCAGCTCAGGTTTTAATTGTTGACCTTGTAAGCACTTCCAGGTCTTGTGAGGTCCAGAATATCTGGCTTGTGTGGAACCTCTGGTCTGGGCCTGAGTTTTTTCAGCAAACTGCACACTCTGCCGTTCTACGTTCCTGACCAGTCTCCACTGAGTAGGCCTGTGCTGATTGGACGGCAGATCAGCTGTCCATGCTGTGCCCCAGTGTTCCCCTGGTGGACCCATCTCCCGTACCACCTGTACTCTCAGCACTTCCCACAGGATGGGCCATGTGCCGGTCCCTTGCAATGACTCACCAGCTTCTGAGTGGCCCCTTTTTTTAGTTGTCTGTGGCCTCTTGCTCCTGTGTGGGTCCACAGGAACCCTGTTAGTGGTCTTGTTGGTCTGGGGACTGACTACCAAGGCCCCCTTCTCCCTTGTAGCCTCCAAGCTACTTCATACAAAGGGCATGGCTGCAGCTTTTGCCGGCTCTTGCTTTGTGTGCTCACCAGGGCCAGCCTTGAAATGGCCAAGGCTTGAAACGGTCAGAGCAGTCCTTTCTTTCTCTCATAGTGACTTCTCCTGTCTTCATGAACTCCATACGTCTCTCTTCTTCTTCTCCTGAGCTCCAGTGGCCCCAGCTTGGCAGTTCGTTATTTTTTAATATTTGCAAATTGGTTGATTGTGGGAGAGAGTGACGCTGTGTACCATCTATTTGGCCTTCTTGATTGGAAGTCAGGAAGCAAAAAATTTAAACCAGTGATTCTCGAGTTTTTTTAGTCTTAAGACACCTTTACGCTCTTAAAAATTGTTGAAGATCCCCAAATGCTTTTATATACGTAGGTTATCTCTACTAATATTTCTGTATTTAGATTAAAACTGAGGAAGTTTTAAAATATTATTGCAAAATAATTGCACATCTGCTTGTATTTCTGTGTAGTCTTCAGGAAAACTTTGGATTTCAGAATAATGATTTATTGGGTGACGATGAGGTTAATGCTGTAATAGCAGGTATAATCACGGTTGAAATACTGAAAACAAACTGAGATAACCTCTAAAATACACTTATTTCTACTTTAAATCTAGTATCTTAGAAAATTCTAGAAAACATACAAATGCATAAGGAGTCATTAGAGCAGGGGTCAGCAAAGGTTTTCATACAGAGCCAGGTAATAAATATTTGCAGATTTGTGGGCTATAAAGTCTCCGTCGCAACTATAGAACTCTGTCGCAACTATAGAACTCTTGTAGTTTGAAAGCAGCTATAGAGAATATGGAAATAAATGGACATGGCTGGATTTGGTCTACTGGCTGGTTTGGTTTGCTGACTCTTACTTTACACTCATGAGAGAATGAGATTGAAAAGGGCAGATAATGTCTAGTATTATCACAAAAGAGTTTTTACCTTGTAGATCCTCTGACACCATCTCAAACCACACTTGAGGAACCACTATTGAAGTTGATAGTTGATGTTGAACAGGACTTTAGTATTTTAATTATTCTTTACTATTAGGAAATTCAACACTTCTTCAATCCCTTAGTTTTAAATAGTTTTTGGATTTTTTCCTCGTCATTTTTTTTCTGTGAAGTGCTAATCATAAAAATTCAGGCCAGAATCTATTGCCTCAATCCTTTTATTCAATTTTGGGGTGTTTTTTTGAGGGCTGTTTGTGTCCTGTTTTGCTGTTTATGATCAGGTCTATATACACCTTAATTTATCAAGCCTATTTACATTGTGAATTATAGAGTCTTAGGTCCTCTTAATATGTGGTTTTTCTCCTTTTTTAAAAAATTGAAATGTTGGGCCGGCCCGTGGCTCACTCGGTAGAGTGCGGTGCTGATAACACCAAGGCCGCGGGTTCGGATCCTATATAGGGATGGCCGGTTTGCTCACTGGCTGAGCGTGGTGCTGACAACACCAGGCCAAGGGTTGAGATCCCCTTACCGGTCATCTTTTAAAAAAAAAAAAAAAAATTGAAATGTAATTGATTATACGTATTTTTGGAGTACAGAGTTGACTATCAATACCTGAGTACAATATGTCCTTATCAAATCAGGATAGTTAGTATAATCATCATTTCACAGTATAATCATTCTTTATGACCCTTTACCAATTTCTCGCTGACCACTCCCCACTTCCCTTCTCCCTTCCCACCTCTGGTAACCGTAGTTCTGTTCTCTCCTTTAGAAAGTTCAGTGTATTATTGTGATCATTGTATTTTTCTTTCTTCTTTTATTTATGTGTTTATTTTTTAGCTCACACTTATGAGTGAGGACATGTTGTATTTCTTTTTCTGTGCCTGGCTTATTTCACATAACAATTTTCTCTGAGTTCATCTGTGTTGCTGCAAATGGCAGAGTTTCATTTTTTTTTTTTTTTTTTTTTTTCTTATGGCAGAGTAGTATTCCATTGTGTATACGTACCACATTTTCCTTATCCAGTCATCAGTTGATGGGCATTTAGGTTGCTTCCAATTCTTGGCTATTGTAAATAGAGCTCCGATAAACATGAGAGTGCAGGTATCCCTATGACATAATGATTTCCATTCCTTTGGGTATATATATCCAGCAGTGGGATTGCTCAATTGTATGGCATTTCTATCTGTAGTTGTTTGAGGAATCTCCATACTGTTTTCCATAATGGCCACACTAATTTACAGTTCCACCAACAGTGTAGGAGGGTTGAGGAGGTTCCCCTTTCTCCGCATCCTTGTATTTGTTATTCTCTGTCTTTCTGATAATAGCCAGTCTGACTGGGGTGAGATGATATCTCAGTGTGGTTTTGATTTACATTTCCCTAATTCTTAGTGATGTTGAGCATTTTTTTCATGTGTCTGATGGCCATTTGTATATATCTTCCTTTGAGAAATGCCTATTCAGCTCCTTTGCCCATTTTTTAATTGAGTTATTTTTTGTTTTTTGTTTTTACTGTTAAGGTGTTTAAGTTTTTTGTATAGTCTGGATATTAATCCCTTGCCAAATGTGTACTTTGCAAATAATTCCTCCCGTTCTGTAGATTGTCTTTTCACTCTGTTGTTTCCTTTACTGTGCAGAAGCTGTTTAGTTTGATATAATCCCACTTATTTATTTTTTCTTTTGTTGTCTATAGTTTTGGGGTCTTACTCATAAAGTCTTTGCCCAGTCCTACTTCCTGAAGTGTTTCCCCTATGTTTTCTTTTAGGAGTTTTATAGTTTGGGTCTTGTATTTAAGTCTTTAATCCATTTTGAGTTGATTTTGGTATATGGTAAGAGGTACTTTGCCCAGTCCTACTTCCTGAAGTGTTTCCCCTATGTTTTCTTTTAGGAGTTTTATAGTTCGGGTCTTGTATTTAAGTCTTTAATCCATTTTGAGTTGATTTTGGTATATGGTAAGAGGTAGGGGTCTAGTTTCATTCTTCTACATATGGATGTCCAGTTTTCCCAGCACCATTTATTGAAGAGGCAGTCCTTTTCCCAATGTATGTTCTTGTTGCCTTTGTCAAAGATCAGTTGGCTGCAAGTATGTGGGTTGATTTTTGGGTTCTCTGTTCTGTTCCATTGGTCCATGTGTCTGTTTTTTTTTGGCCAGTACCATGCTGTTTGGTGACTATAGCTTTATAGTATAATTTGAAGTCAGGTAGTGTAATGCCTCCAACTTTATTTAATTTTTTTTGCTCAGGATTGCTTTGGTTACTTGGAGTCTTTTGTTGTTCCATATGAGCGTTAGGATTGTTTTTTCTATTTCTGTGAAGAATGTCATTGGTATTTTGATGGGGATTGCACTGAATCTGTAGACCACTTTGGGTAGTATGGACGTTTTCACAATGTTAATTCTTTGAATCCATGAGCATGGAATGTCTTTCCATCTTTTTGTGTCTTCTTTAATTTCTTTCAGCACTGATTTATAGTTCTCATTGTAGAAATCTTTCACCTCCTTGGTTAAACTTATTTCTAGTATTTTATTTTTTTGGTGACTATTTTTTTGTGTGACTATTTGGTGACTTGCTCTCTTGATTTCCTTTTCTGCCAATTCGTTGTTGGAATATAAAAACACTACTAATTTTTGCAGTATTAAAATGCTGCTGATTTTTTTTTTGTTCATTTTGTATTGTACAACTTTGCTGAAATTGTTTATTAGCTCTAAGAGTTTTTTTTGTAGAGTCTTTAGGTCTTTCTGTATACAGGATCATGTCTGCAAACAGGGACAGTTTGACTTTATCTTTTCCAGTCTGGATCACTTTTATTTCTTTCTCTTGCCTGATTTCTCTGGCTAGTACTTATAGTACTTTGTTAAATAGGAGTGGTGACAGTGGGCATCATTGTCTTGTTCCTGTTCTTGCCCCTATTCAGGGTGAAGATGGTGGAGTTTTTCATATATGACTTTTATTGTGTTGGGATATTTTCCTTCTATACCTAATTTGTTGAGAGTCTTTATCATGAGAGGATATTGAATTTTGTCAAATGCTTTTTCTGTGTGTGTTGAGATAATAATATGGCTTTTGTCCTTGATTTTGTTGATGTGGTATATCACATTGATTGACTTGAGTACATCGAACCATCCTTGTATACCTGGGATGCATCCTACTTGATCATGGTATATAATTTTTTTGATGTGTTGCTGTATTCTATTTGCTAATATTTTGTTGAGGATTTTTACATTTATCAAGGATATTGTCCTGTAGTTTTCTTTTTTTGTTGTATCTTTGTCTGGTTGTGGTATCAGGTTGATGCTGGCACCATGGAATGAGTTTGGGTGAATAGCCTCTCCTTCAATTTTTGGAATAGTTTGAAGAGAATTGGTAGTAATTCCTCTTTAAAGGTTTGGTAGAATTTAGCAGTAAAGCCATCTATCTGGTCTTGGACTTTTCTTTGTTGGGAGACTGCTGATTACTGCTGCAATCTCTGTTGCTCATTATTAGTCTGTTCAGGTTTTCTGTTTCTTCTTGGTTCAGACTTGGTAGTTTGTATGTGTCCAGAAATTTATCCATTTCCTGCAGGTTTTCAAATTTGTTGCTGTTTATGATAGCCTCTAATTATTCTTTGTATTTTTGTGGTATCAGTTTTAATGTCTCCTTTTTCATTTCTGATTTTTTAAATTTCAGTTTTCTATTATTTTTTTAGTTAGCCTAGCTGATGGTTTGCCTGTTCTATTTATTTTCTCACAAAACTAACTTTTTGTGTCATTGATCTTTTGCATCATTTTTGGGGTCTCTATTTTATTTGGTTCTTCTCTAATCTTAATTGTTTCTTTCTGTCTACTAATTTGGGGTTTGGATTGTTCTTGTTTTTCTAGTTCTTTGAGTTGTAGCTTTAGGTTGTTTATTTGAAATCTTAAATTCTTTTGACATAACTATTTTAATAGACTTTTTTCTTAGTACTGCTTTTGTAGTATCCCACAGGTTTTGGTATGATGTGTCTTTATTTTTGTCAGTTTTATGAAATTTTTTGATTTTCTGTTTAATTTCTTCTTGGACCCATAGGTTGTTCAGGAGCATGTAGTTTAATTTCCTGTATTTATATAGTTTGCAGAGTTTCACTCATTATTGATTTCTAGTTTTAATTTGTTGTGTTCTGAAGTTATATTTGAAATGATTTCAGTTTTTTTTTATTTTTTTCCCTTTTTGTCTTTTTTCGTGTCCGGCAACGGATCGCTTTTTCCTTTTTGTCTTTTTTCATGTCCGGCAACGGATCGCAACCCTCAGTGTCGCACTCGTACCGGCTTTTTTCGTGTCCGGCAACGGATCGCAACCCTCAGTGTCACGCTCGTACCGGACCGGGACTGGCAACAGGATCACAACCCTCGGTGTTGCTCCCATACCTCGCTCAGCCAGTGAGCGGGAACCGGTCTGTACGTGGGATCCGAACCCTCGGCGGGAGCGCCACCGCACTTCCCAAGCGGTGCACTGTAGCAGTGCACCACCGGGCCGGCCCGATTTCAGTTTTTTTAAATTTGAGATTTGATTTGTGATCTAACATGTGGTCTATCCTGGTGAATGTTCTATGTGCTACAAAGAATAAAGTATCTTCTGTAGTTTTTGGATGAAATGTTCTGTAGATATCTGCCATATCCAGCTGGTCTAACATGTAGTTTAAATCCCATGTTTCTCTGTTGATTTGTTGCCTAGATGATCTCTCCAAAGTTGAGAGAGGGGTTCTGAGGTCCTCTACTATTATTGTATTGGAATCTGTCTCTCTTTTTAGGTGTGGTAGTGTTTGCATGGTATAGCAGGGTACTCTGGTGTTGGGTGCATGTATATTTGTGATTATTATGTCTTGTTGCTGGATAGATCCCTTTATCATTATATAATGGCCTCTTTGTCTCTTTTTATGGTTTTTGGTTTAATGTCTACTTTATCTGATATAAGAAAGCTACTCCTGCCAGTTTTGGGTTTCCATTAGCATGGTATATCTTTTTCCCTCCTTCACTATTAGTCTGTGTATGTCTTTACAGGTGAAGTGAGTGTCTTGTAGACAGCATATAGTTGGGTCTAGCTTTTTAATCCAATCAGCCAGTCTGTGTCTTTTGAGTTGGGAGTTTAGTCCACTTACATTTGAGGTTGTCACTGAAAGGTATTGTCTTACTGCTGGCTTTTTATTGATTTTTGTTTGGATATTTTAAATATCTTTTGTTCCTTTCTTTCCCTTTTATTGTTTGTTTTTGGTGTTCATTGGGTTTTTAAAGTGGTAAGATACAGTTTTGTTCTTTTTCTCATTTGTATATTTGTTCTACCACTGGGTTTTGTTCTTTCTTGTGTATTCATGGCAGTGATTATTCTTTTTTGGATTCCAGGTGCAGGACTCCCTTGAGGATTTCTTGTAGGGCTGGTTGTGTGGTGGTGAATTCCTGCAGTTTTCATTTGTCTGGGAAATACACTATTTCTCCTTCATTTCTGAAGGGACAGCCTTGCTGGCTATAGTATTCTTGGCTGGTAGTTTTTTTCTTTTAGTATTTTGAATATATCATCCCATTCTCTTCTAGCCTGTAGAGTTTCTGCTGAGAGGTCTGCTGTTAGTCTGATGGAGACTCCCTTGTAGGTGACTTGATGCTTTTGCTGCTTTTAGGATTCTTTCTTTGTCTTTGAGTTTTGCTAGTTTGATTGTAATGTGTCTCGGAGAGGACCTTTCTGGATTGAATCTGTTTGGGGATCTTTGATCTTCCTGGATCTGAAGGTCAGTGTCTCTCCCAATACCTGGGAAGTTTTTGGCTATTATTTCTTTGACTATGTTTTCCATGCCTTTTCCTTTCTCCTCTCCTTCTGGAGCACCTATGATTTGGATGTTTGTGCACTTAATGTTGTCTAATAGCTCTTGTAGATTTTCAAAAATATACTTTTTTCTTTCTTTCTTTCTTTCTTTCTTTCTTTCTTTCTTTCTTTCTTTATTTCTCTCTCTCTCTCTCTCTCTTTCTTTCTTTCTCTCTTTCTCTCTTTCTTTCTTTCTCTCTTTCTTTCTTTCTCTTTCTCTCTTTCTCTCTTTCTTTCTTTCTTTCTCTCTTTCTTTCTTTCTTTCTCTCTTTCTTTCTTTCTTTCTCTCTTTCTTTCTTTCTTTCTCTCTTTCTTTCTTTCTTTCTTTCTCTCTTTCTCTCTTTCTCTCTTTCTTTCTTTCTCTCTTTCTCTCTTTCTTTCTCTCTTTCTTTCTTTCTCTCTTTCTTTCTTTCTTTCTTTCTTTCTTTCTCTCTTTCTTTCTTTCTCTCTTTCTTTCTCTCTTTCTTTCTCTCTTTCTTTCTTTCTCTCTCTCTTTCTCTCTTTCTCTCTTTCTCTCTTTCTCTCTTTCTTTCTTTCTCTCTTTCTTTCTCTCTTTCTTTCTTTCTTTCTTTCTTTCTTTCTTTCTTTCTTTCTTTCTCTCTCCATCTCTCTCTTTCTTTCTTTCTTTCTCTCTCTCTTTCTTTCTTTCTCTCTTTCTTTCTCTCTTTCTTTCTTTCTTTCTTTCTTTCTTTCTTTCTTTCTTTCTTTCTTTCTTTCTTTCTCTCTTTCG
>NW_007727356.1:128963-138614 GCF_000696425.1 Galeopterus variegatus
TCTCTCTCTCTCTCTCTCTCTCTCTCTCTCTCTCTCTCTCTCTCTCTCTCTCTCTCTCTCTTTTCTTTTCTTTTCTTTTCTTTTCTTTTCTTTTCTTTCTTTCTTTCGTTTTTTTTGCTCCACATGCATTATTTTGAAAAGACTGTCTTTGAGATCAGAAATTCTTTCTTCCACTTGCTATAGCCTGCTGATCAAGCTCTTAGTTGTGATTTTTATTTTATTGAATGAATCCTTCAGTTCCAGGAGTTCTGCTACATTCTTTTTAAAGATATTAATCTTTTTGTAAATTTCCTCCTTCATATCCTGGATAGTTTTTGTCATTTTGTTGTGTTGTCTGAGTCTTCTAGTATCTCGTTGAGTTTCTCTTCAGTTCCAGGAGTTCTGCTACATTCTTTTTAAAGATATTAATCTTTTTGTAAATTTCCTTCTTCATATCCTGGATAGTTTTTGTCATTTTGTTGTGTTGTCTGAGTCTTCTAGTATCTCGTTGAGTTTCCTGAAGATCGTTGCTTCGAATTCCTTTTCAGTCTTTTAAAGGTTTTCCTCTTCTATGTGATCTGGTAGTTGAGAATTATTGTATTCCTGTGCTGATGTCATATTTTCTTGTTTTTTTTTTTTTTTGTATTTCTAGTGTCTCTGCATTGATGTCTGGTCATCTGGTAGAGCAGTTGGTTTTTCTGTTACTCTGGAGTGGGCTTTGAGAAGAGAGACTTTCTGCTGTAGAGGTATTTTATATTGACTGTTGAGTAGGGTGTTTTAGTATTGGTTCCAGGTAGACTCAAAAGTGTGATCTCTTTGTGGATACTTTGGCTGTATTCAGTGTCAGAGTTGTGTGTGTGTGCCTCCATGCCTAGGCACTGGGGCACTTAGTGGTTCCTTGCTATAGTTTATGATAATTTGTTGGATTGTTGAGAACAACACACAGATCTCTTGGGTGAGCTCAAGTTCTTGGCAAAGTATCTTGGTGCCTTGTTGCTCTTTGGTGGGTGTTGGCTCTGGGCTGGCTTGTTGGCTCCCTGGCTAGTGTTCTGTGACCTTGATGCATGCTCTGGGTATACTGGATCTCCTCAGCTTGAATGGGTGACTGTGGGCAGGTTTTTTCTTTCCTCATTCCTACAAGCAGAGGCTCCTCCTGGGTCCTTGTTTCCTTTGGTTGGGGGAGGGGTTTGTGGTGGCTGGGTATTTTCTTCTGTACTCTATTTGGATATCCTGGGTTTTGGTATTCTTTGGAGTCTCTGTGTGTATCTCTCCCCATACCAAGGCAACGTTATGTGTGTTGCACCTGTAGCTCCCACCCCTGGGTGCATGACTGCAGGGGCAGCACAATTTCCTTTGGGGGTTGGGCCACTGGGATGTGGGCCTGTGCTGGTTTCCCTCTTTCCAGTGGCTCCACTCATGACTCTCCTTATGTTAGTGCATGGTGACAGCAATGGGTCCTGTGCGTGGCTGGTGTGACTGGTGCAGCGGCAGCAGCAGTGGGGGTTCCTGTGCATAGCTACACTGGTGGTGTGGGGGCGGCCACGCTGTAGGTAGCTGCGGTGTGGGTTCCCATGCATGGCCAGGCTGCTGGTGCTACGGTGGTGGTGTGGACAGCTACTGATGATGGCAGTGAAAGGAACCATACTGTAGGTGGCAGTGGCAAGGAGTCCCATGTGTGGCGGGGTGGGCTGATGTTGGGGTGGTGGCTTGGGTGGTTGTTGGTGGTGGTAGCAGTGGCAGCAGCTGTGTTGCAGGTGATGATGGTGGTGAGACCCATGTGTGGCCAGTATGGCTGGTGTGGCGGTGGTGGTGTGAGCCTCTCTTAATGTGCTTTATAATTTATGTATAGTATTATCTTGCACATTTTTATTCTACCATATATTCTAGGAAAAACGTGAATGCTTTTTGTTTTTTTGGTACTTGAAAGGAAAATTTTTTCTAATATTTTCCCACAAGTTATTGTTGATGTAGAAGAAAGCCTTTTTTTTTTTTTTGGTGTATATTTCTTATCTGGATACCTTACTGATTATTATTAGTGTTTCTAATAATTTTGTATTGGTTGATTTTGTAGGGGTAAAATAATTTTGTTTGCAAATAATAATTTTGCCTCTTCCTTTCTAATTTGTACCTTGTATTTATTACCTTATCTCACTGGCCATCACTTTCAGAACTCTGTTACATAATAGTGGTGATTGCCTTGTTCTGGACTTTAGTGGGAATGCTTCCAGTATTAAACCATCAAGTGCAATGCTGGCTGTTGGCTTGAGATCAAGTTAACCAAAAAAGTGTCCTCTTTTTTACTAAAAGTTTCTGTTGGGAATGGATATTGGATATTTTTCAAGTGCCTTTTGAGCCTCTTTCAAGGTGTTTTTCCCTTTGGTTTGTTAATATGATGACACTTAACATTGACTAGTTCTTGTATCCTTCATACAACCGTGTCCCTCATTTAGTCATGGTATGTAATATCTATTAATATGTAACTCAATTCTATTTGTTAATAATTTATTTATGATTTTTGGATTTATAATAAGAGGTGAGAATGGTCTGCAATTTCTTTTTATTGTGCTGTCTTTGTTATGTTTTAGTATTAGGCTCTATTCACTTTATGGGAAGAATTGGGGAGCCTTTTTTTCATTGCTTTGGAATAGTTAAGATAGCATTGAGAGTGATTAAGCATTCTCAAAGATTGAAGCATTTAAAGAACTCATACATGCAACATGGGCTAGTGCTCAGCTGACAACTTTATCTCTCATCATCATGATTTCTTTAGAGTTTCTTTCTCTTCTTGTATTAATTTTGATAACTTATATTTTCTGGGAAAATCATACATTTTAACCACATATTCTAATGTATTAGAATAACACATTAAAAAAGTATTTTCATTTCAGTTGTTTAATTTCTTCTGCATCTGTGATCATAACCCCTTTCAATTTCCCCCCCCTTTTTTTTTACAATAGCTAGTAACTTGTCTAATTATTAATAGAAATTTATTTTTTCTATATTTATGTAATTGTAACTTTTATGTTTTGTTACTAAAGATTTTCTTTTAGATATGGTAAGTCTGAAATGGTCATGTGTAGTTGGAAATGCAGACTGAAGTTTATGACAGAGGTTTAAAGTAGAAATGTAGTTCAAGGAGTCAGTGGTATCAAGTTAATTCCTTGAGGAATCCCTGTATTCTAAGACTTTCGTTAAGGGACTGTTGGAGGACAAGGGGCCTACCTGTTCTCCTGCCAACTGGTTTCCTCTCCTTAAAAGAAATAAATATGTTTAACAAATGTCCCCTGCCCTGGAGTTACTATAACAAACTCTTTGGGTTTAAAAGATTTATTTATTGACAACAACTTAGTTCCAGTGCAGAGTTTAAGTGGTGGGAACAGCAAATAATCCAACACAGAACTGAAAGAAAAAGCAAAATTCCCATAGATCAGAGACAAAGTTTGATATTAAGTAGTAAAGGTCTAACACCACGAAAGAACACCTATAAAACCTAGAAGGACTGGAAGTCTCCTGGGAGGGGAGGGCCATGGGCCTCAGCCAGGCAGTCCCCCCACCCAACATCCACAACCAGTCCAGCAGTGAGCACTGAGCTGGGGTGGTGGGGGGCCGACGTCCTTAGCTGTGCCACTCTGACATCCACAAGCAGCCCAGCAATGACCACCAAGCTGCCACAGGAAGTGCCCCAGGCTCCTCACTTGGGGCAGTGGGGGGCCACCCTCCGACATATGCAAGCAGCCCAGCAATGACCACTGAGCCACCACGGGAAGAGCCCTGGGCTCCTGAGCCAGGGCAGTGGGGGGCTGAGGGCTCTAGCCACATACCCCTAACATCTGCATCTAGCCCAGCAATGGCAGAGCCACTGCTGGAATCCCCCTGGTTTCCCCTGCCAGAATGAGAGGGGTGCCATGGGCCTTGATCATGCCTTCTCCCCTTCCTCCTCTTCCCACCCTATTTTCCTCCCCCTTTCCTCTCTTCTTGTCCCCCACTACTGCTCTGCGGCAACATCTTAGAATGAGGCATGGAGCTGGGGGAAGCCAACTCCAGCTGCAACTAGGTAAGCTGCCACCTGTGCCCTGGGGCCCCACCAGGGTCCCGAGGTATGGACCTGGGGGAGGCTGAACCCAGTTGCACCTAGGCAAGCTGCTGTCACCACTATAGGTGCCCGCCAGCATCCCAAAGGTTGGAGCTGGGGGAAGCTGGATCCAGCCACACCCAGGTAAAGAGTACAACAAAATCACCATTTCCACATGGGTAGCCCACCATAGCCACCTCAATTGCCATGGCTGCCACAAAGGCAGCTAGTCTTTATAGCAGCAGTCACAGCCACCATGCAGATGGCATGCCAGACTTTCAACTGCATTGACACAAGGAGAAGCACCAGCGGAGACCAAAAAAAAAAAAAAGAAAGCACACTCCAGAGTAATAGCAGAAGCATCTGATTTACGATAATAGGGGAGGACAGTCTCAATACTGGACAGATCATCTCAGTAACAAACCAACAGAACAGTTAGTCTGTCAGATGGAGAGAACAAATCTATGGTTGTTGGGGGAGGTGAAGGAAGATTGATAAGGGACATAAAGAATAAGTATGACTTGTAACAATGAATATGGTAATAAAAATTTTATTTAAAAAAAAAAACAACTCTTTTAAAAGTCATATACCCTATTCCTTTGGTGCAAAAAACATGTTATGTAACATAAAATCTGGTCAATCAAAAATAAATGAATTAATTAAACAGAGAACATATTTATTTGCTGTTCAGGAACATAAAGATAATACCTCTGGGCTGGTTAGAGGGCAACAAAAATTATGCAAATATCAAGCTTATGTGCCATGAATAATAAAGTTCTTTTTCTGAAAAAAAATAAAATTAAAAATAAAAAAATTGTTTATTGTGGTAAAATATATATAGCATAAAATTTGCTATTTTTAAGTATATAATTTAGTGGCTTTAGTTGCATTCCCTTTGTTGTGCAACCATTGTTAGTATTTCCATAACTTTTTCATCATCCTAAACAGAAACTCTATAACTATTAAGCAATAACTCTTCATTTCCCCCTCCCCCAGCCCCTGATAACCGTTAATCTACTTCTTCTCTATAAATGTCCCTTTTCTAGACATTTAATATCAGTGGAATCAAATCATACAATATTTGTCTTTCTGTGTCTGGCCCATTTCACTTAGCGTAATGTTTTCAAGGTTCATCCATTTTGAAGCATGTCTCAGAACATCATCCCTTTTTGTGGCTGAATAATGGTCCATTATATTGTGTGAGTATGTAACATGCTTTGTTTATCAATCCATGTTGATGAATACTTGAGTTGGTTATACCCTTTTGCTATTGAATGGTGAATAATGCTGAAATGAACATTGGTGTTCCAGTGTCTGTTTGAGTACCTGTTTTCGATTCTCTTTATACCTAAGGCATGTATTAGGAGTAGAATTGCTGGGTCATATGGTAATTCTATGTTTAGTGTTTTGAGGAATGTGATTTTTTTTAAGGGATTTTTTTTTTTTTTTTTGGTTATTAAATACATGGTTTCTAATAGAAAATCAGGATGAATTATAAAGAAATCTTGAAATGATAATAATTACAAATCTGTTCTTTATTGAAATATAAATGGAGCTTGCCCAGCTCTTTTCTAGGCTTGTCCTTTTTACCTCCTCCTCTTTCCATTTCTTTATCCTGGAGTCGTTCCTACCTACTTGCCTCGTTTCTCTTTGACACATCAGCGGGCCTGAGGGACTTGGGTCTCAGAACATTTTCTAACATCACAAGGTATTTTATAGAATACACTCTATCCCACTCCACCCCTACAGCACCTGGGAGTAGACATGCCTGTCAGCCTTCTTGCTAGCACTTTTAGCACAACATTATTGGAATAGAAACTAAAGTAAAATGAAATAATCTCTCACAAACATTGTTCTTCTTGTTATCTGGAAATAGGGGTTCCCAAGCCTGTGGCGTG
Source organism: Galeopterus variegatus (assembly GCF_000696425.1). NCBI lineage: Eukaryota > Metazoa > Chordata > Mammalia > Dermoptera > Cynocephalidae > Galeopterus > Galeopterus variegatus. Next base: position 134,913 of record NW_007727356.1, read on the forward strand.
TCAGTCGCTATGTATGTCTGTCCTTCTCAGTTGGAGGTGAATGAAGACTTGAAGGTCTCTGGAGTCCCTGTTCCTGTCCCAGTGGCTCCTCTAGCATTGTTTTCAGTGTGGTGACCCTGATTCTCTTGCTTGCTATGCACTTTTAGCTTTATGTTTAGCTCCCTCAATTATTTTATAATCCTTTTTTCTTGGGTTTACCAGCAATGAAAAGGGAAGAAAATTTCTCTGATTTATGGTATCACTTTATCTTTATTTCCTAAACCATGCTCACTAGATTCCAGTCACTCTTGGAATCTTTATTCCCAGTCCATCCACTGATCCCCTTCTGTGGTACTTTATGGGTCAGGCCAGTCCATGCTAGTGACAGGGTATGGACTCAAGGGTCATATCTGCTTATTATTACATTGCCGAGGAAATCATAGAGTTCTGGCCCTGGATGGGTCCTACAAAATCAAGTACTCTTCTTGACAGGTGGTGTTTTACCCCTAGTGGCTCTTAGTGGGGCTCTTTATGTTATTTACAAATATTTCACTACACTGAATGAAAATGGTAAATTTGCTTTTAGAGAGACTTCAAGGTTAACTTACATCACTTTGATACAAGTGATAACAGCCCACCATAGTAACATTAACTTTTCTTGCTGATCAGAAGCTTTAATTAACAGTTATATGTTTTTGATTTAAAAAAAAACCCCAAAAACCAAGATAGGAAATTAATTATAGATGCATTTGCTACTAAAAATGCTTCAAAGTGTGGTGTCCTACTTAAAAATTAATTTTAAAAAATCTGTTTTAAAAAACTGCTCTGCTTAAAAGGTTAGCAAGAACTGATCTAGTTCATCCCTTTTGTTCTACAGATGAGGAAATTGAGGCTCAGAGAAGTTACTTGGCTTATTCAGTGTCCCACAGAAAGTTAGTGAGTTCATAAGAGAAAAATACCTATACCTGTAACAACAACAGACAATTTCTACAATAGGTCATATTTTTTAAAGAGTAAATCATGCTACATCAGTATAATTTCTCTCCTTGGGAATGTGCTGGTCATTGTTTCTTGCCTATCTAGTGTCTATTTCCCCTTTACCCTTTCCCATATCTACCTAGATTTTCATCTGCACATCTGTTCCTTCCCCAGATTGTACTGTACTTTGGGTGAAGTTGACCCCAGCTGCCTGCCTAGGTCTTGGTTGCCTTATACTAGTTGTTTGGTTACTTAGTTGCTTTATGCCGATAGAACTTTCTGTAACAATGGAAGTGTTCTAATCTGTATAATAATGTAGCCACTAGCCACACGTGGTTTTTGAGCACTTGAAATAGGGCTGGCATGACTGAGAAACTGAATTTGTAATTGTATTTAATTTTATTTTTAAATAGTTCCATGTGGTTAGTGGCTACTTTATAAGACATTGCAGCTTTATACCATTGCCTCTTCCCATAAGCAAATGACCTAAGCAGTCCTATCAGGGTGAATTCTGCTTGGGATTCTGTGGCATAAGTAGATGCCTGGTAGATATGAAGAAGGAAGGATTTATCCTTAATTGCTGTTGGCAACTGTGCTATGACTTGTTAAGTATTGTGAATGAAAGAGTGAAGGACCAAAAAAAGAAAACAATTCTGGGTCTTTATAACCATTAGTGTGCCCTGGATCAGCTGACCCTGAAGACTTCCTTATCTCTGGATTTCAATTACATGAGCTCATGAGTCAGTCACCTTTGATATGTAAGCCAATTTGAGTTGAATTTTCTGTCATTTCAATCAAGAGCAACCAAGCAGATACAATGGGACTGAAAGGCTTCACATGTTTGATGTAAGTCTTTTGATTCTGATGAGCATTCCCGTGAACAAATATTATAACTGAGAGGGCTGTGTGGTAAAACGTGATGTGAATTGGGCTCTAGTTCTGCTCTGCTACTTGCTTGCCCTGTGAACTCAGACAAATCACTTTTCTTCTCTGGTTTTCATTTGTAAGTAGAGATTATACTGTTCTACATTTCTAAGAATGGGGTCCCGAGTAGGATTATGCACACACCAGGATTTATGTTTCTTGCTGGGGAAAGAAAGGTGAATACAAAGTAAAGTTGAGATGTTTGTGTTTGAGGTGCACTCCATCCGAGAAAAGACTAACCAACACGTGTTCTGGGTCTTGCCTCCCTAGTTGCCTTCAGTGAGAATCATCCCCAGGAAAGTGGTAAATACAGTCTGCCTCTGTCCCCAGGGCCTTGGTTGGACCATTAGTGGACTCCTGACCCAAGAAGAACCAACATATGACTGGCCAGTCACCCGTTAAATATTTTTCTTCATAGCTTGAGGGCTCTGGAGCTGAAATGTCACATGGAATCAGGGCTGGAGACCAAGTTATCAGGGTACAGAGGCTGCTGGTAATGACAGACTGTGGTATATAGAGAAGAAGAACAGATTTGCAGGGGGAAGGAGGGACACTTCAGAGAGGAAGGGGGGCAGGGTAAAAGGAGGTGGGAGGAAGAGTGAGGGAAAAAGAGACGGCCGGTTCCCTGGGCCTTGAAGGATGAGTAAGGTTTGCAAGGTGAAGGAGGATGAAGAATATTCTTGGTATGAACAGGGTCACAGAGGTGGATGGTAGATGAAGTAATACCTATAGTAGGACTAGCAGAGGATGCACGGTGGGGAGTCTGGAGAGGAGCCTAGAAAAAGAGGCCATGGTGAGGTTTTGCAGAGTTATCTGTGGCTGTTAAGAACTCTGGGTAGCGGAGGGTCATCCTAGGTTGTTCCAGAAAGGAGACTGATAGAAAGAGGGGAGAAATCGGGGCAGGGAACTGTTAAGACTAGAGATGCTGGAAGACCTGACTAAGAGCAAGGCAGCTGGAATGCAGGAGGAATGGACTAGTGAGACACTTCAGAACCAGAACTGACAAGAGTTTGATGTCAGATAAGATATGGGACTTAGACAGAGGAGGATTTAAGAATGAGAGTAACTTGATTCTAGTAACTGCATGGATGCTGACATTCTTAAATGAAAGAAATAGGACCAAGGTTGAGAAGGACTGTGAATTCAGGTTCTGATCATGTTGAATTTGAATTTCGTAGGGAACATTCAGTGGGTGATTGGAAATAGAAGTGTAGACCCATAGGGGGGTGGTGAGAGCTATAGATCTGAACATTATCAATTGAAGCTGTGTGGTTGTCAAGTAGATGGGCTATGATTAGAATTACCTGAAGTGGTCGTTGTCCTATAAAAGTAGAGCACAAGCTGGTACATATGGAAAGGAGCAGGGGTGGCCTGTTGGGAAGTAACAGATCTTACTTAATGAGCCTTGTACAAGACCTAGAAGAACAGTGTATGGAAGTAAGAAGGACGTGATGAGTATTTTCAGGAAATGAAGAGAAATGCCTTTCTTTCTTTTAGTGGTTGTCAGCTGATTGACGATTCTCAAAATTATTTAAAATAATTTAGTCTTTATTTAGGAAAAGCTCCTCTCTCTTTTCCATTTAACCATTATTTTGTGAAAATGGATTGAAAAAGAAAAGTTCAATTTGGTATTTATTGAACATATAGTTTGCCCAGGAACCTGTGAATCATCTCCACATGGGGACAATTCATGTCTTCAATCCCACGTCCCTCTTCCTGAGGTTCTGAGGTTGTTTGTAAAGTTAGATTTCAAGCCTCCGGGAAGGGAAGCTCTTCCCTTTTCACCCCTCTGGTCAGAATGTTCTAGGTTTATTCAGCTGG
>NW_007727356.1:139412-141090 GCF_000696425.1 Galeopterus variegatus
ACATATAGTTTGCCCAGGAACCTGTGAATCATCTCCACATGGGGACAATTCATGTCTTCAACCCCACGTCCCTCTTCCTGAGGTTCTGAGGTTGTTTGTAAAGTTAGATTTCAAGCCTCCAGGAAGGGAAGCTCTTCCCTTTTCACCCCTCTGGTCAGAATGTTCTAGGTTTATTCAGCTGGGTAATGAAGGCTTTTTTTGTAACTTGGTGTTTAATCTCCTTCCTTAAGGTATTGTGTATTTTTTCTGTTGTTAGAGACACTTTCATGGCCACTCTGAAGAATATGTCTACAGATTCATCTTACTGGCAACGATCCGTTTGGATCACTCTAAATAATTCCTGGTCTCTTTTGAGAACTATCAACTAAGTTTTTCAAGTCATGCAGCAACATGCCAAGGGAAATCTTCGTCTGACTAATAGACTTAGAGTGATGATGGTAATAACCTGTTGAGATTTTCAAAAAGCTTCCGAAGATTCCAGCTAATCTTATTGGATAAAAACTATGTCACATGGCTCTGGATGGGAAGAGGGAACAGACAGCTGCCCTACCTTGGCTATAGAATGTCCACCATTAAGGACAGATCTTATTTAACACTTTACAATAGAAAACTGTTGCTGGTTTTCAGTTAATGCTCAGTACAAAACATAAACAAACCCACTAAAAAATGAATGTGTCACCCATGTCCCTTTAAGTGAAACCAGGCTTCTATCCTGCACATCCTTTCTCTAGTCCCTTGAATGAAAGGTCAGCTGCACAGTAAAGTCCCTCATCTACAGTTCTCAGCCAACCCCCATAGGGCCAGTTTCCTTAGCTCTAACTTGTTTGCTTGAAGAAGCAGTCATGTATGAACTTGATAGGCTTGCCTCTGACTGACACTCATTTCAGCCCTGTTATTTTAGAGCCCCTTTGGTGCCTGCTGCTGCAGTTTAGACTACTACACGCTTGACTCTGCAGTTCAGGCTTCATTGCACCTTCTGTTCCAGGTATGAATGCTCCTTGGGCCCACCCTGGTGCGGTGGGGCTGGGATCCAAACTTGTCTGGCTAGCCCTGTTCACTTCTCTACCAGGAAAGGGGTATCTAACAAAATGTGGCAACACTCTTAGTAGGAAAAAAAGTACTGAACAAGAGCTTTTGCCAGTGATTCTTACCTCTAGTGCTTCATTTTCCGTATTTGTAAAAACCTTCATAATAATACCTGCCTTGAGTACTCACAGGTTCTTGCATAAATCAAATGAGGTAATGGAAGGGATAAGGCATAGCACTCCATTATGGGCATTTTCCAAACCATTTTTTTTTTTTAAAGCCTATTGATCTAAAAGTAACGAGTGTCAAACAAATCTTCCTGCAGAGGTTCTCAGATCACATGGTATCAGTGATGAACTTTAATGACTCTGTGGCTGCCCTGGCCCACCAGGGGCATTCTATCTGCCTGTCCAGCCTTTGTTCTTGCCCCTGCCCACTCAGACCTTAGGGCCAGCTGAATTGCCTTTGTATTGTTCCTAAGCACTCCCTTCCCTCTTCTGCTCATGTGTCTGTGCTTCTTCTTTTCTACCATGAATGCTACCTAGTTCCCCATCTCCTCCTGTGAAAATGCCTCCCCTTCTTCAAATGTCAACTGTCATTTTAGGTGTATATTGGTTATTGTATTAGTCCATTTCTGTTGCTTATAACAAAA
>NW_007727356.1:141115-143913 GCF_000696425.1 Galeopterus variegatus
AATACCTGCCTTGAGTACTCACAGGTTCTTGCATAAATCAAATGAGGTAATGGAAGGGATAAGGCATAGCACTCCATTATGGGCATTTTCCAAACCATTTTTTTTTTTTAAAGCCTATTGATCTAAAAGTAACGAGTGTCAAACAAATCTTCCTGCAGAGGTTCTCAGATCACATGGTATCAGTGATGAACTTTAATGACTCTGTGGCTGCCCTGGCCCACCAGGGGCATTCTATCTGCCTGTCCAGCCTTTGTTCTTGCCCCTGCCCACTCAGACCTTAGGGCCAGCTGAATTGCCTTTGTATTGTTCCTAAGCACTCCCTTCCCTCTTCTGCTCATGTGTCTGTGCTTCTTCTTTTCTACCATGAATGCTACCTAGTTCCCCATCTCCTCCTGTGAAAATGCCTCCCCTTCTTCAAATGTCAACTGTCATTTTAGGTGTATATTGGTTATTGTATTAGTCCATTTCTGTTGCTTATAACAAAACACGTGAAACTGGGTAATTTGTAAGAAAACAAAATTTATTGCTTACAGTATCAGAGGCTGGGAAACACATTTGGTGAAGGCCTTGGTGGTGGCAACAGTGACCCAGGGTCTCACTTGGCAGAAAATGGCAGAGCAGAGAGAGTGTTCCTCATGCTCTCTTTTTAAAGCCCGCAGAACTATGCCCATGACTACCATTTTTAATCCATTCACGAGGCATCGTCCTACAATCTAATCACCTCTTCAAGGCCCCACTTTGCAATTACCATAATAGGATTTCCCACCATCTTAACAGTCACAGTGGGGGTCAAGTTACTAATACATAAAATTTGGGGGACACAATCCATGTCAGTTATCTATCCCTTTGTAACAAATTGCCACACTCTTAATGGCTTAAAACAACACATTTATCATCTCACGGTTTCTATTGGTTGGGAGTCTGGACATGGCTCATCTGAATCCTTTGCCTCAGGGTTCATCACAAGGCTGTCGTCAAAAGTATGGTCATCTGAAGGCTTGACTGGGGAAAGATCTGCTTTCCCCACCTTCTGTGGTTATTGGGCTAGATTCAATTTTTGCTGGCTTTTTGCTGGAGGCTGCCCTCAGCTGCTTGCTTCATAAGCCTCTGTATGGCAGCATGCTTCATCAGATCCAGCATGAGAGTCAGCTAGTAAGATGGAACTTACGCTCTTGTATAACCTAATTGTGGAAGTGACAGGCCATCATCTTTACTGTGTTCTGTTGGTTAGAAGCAATTTACAGGTCCTGCCCATACTCAAGGGAAGGTGATTATAGAGGGCATGAAGACCAGGAGGGTGGGGATCATCCTTAGTGGGGGTCATCTTAGAGTCTGCTTGCCACAGATGTTGCTTCTACAAGCCTTTACTTATTTCTTCAAACAAAATGTGTGATCTTTTTGTGACTCTTTATAGCTATATATTTTTCCAATTTATATTTCCTGGTTGGTATTTTTATGGTTCAATATTTTTTTATTTCTCTTATGTAACTGTTTCTTCTTGTCTTTAAGCCATTTGCAACCCCTAGAACAGCATCTTGCATTTGGCAACTGTTCTGCAAAAGATTCTTTTTCCTTACCCTTTTTGAAACTAAAGAAAGAACAAACCAGTCACTCTCCTGTTTAACACCTGAGTCCTTTTTCTCCACAACAGCCATGTAGCATCCATTATAAAACCTTCGGGTTTGCCAGTTTGGCATCAAAAGCAGTGACTCATCAATGTCTATACATATAACCTGGCTGGAATGGTCCACATTTTCCTGATTTGCATTTAGAGCTAGAGCTTGTTACCTTATTAAGAAGAAACAATTTTCCATCAAAGATGCTTCAAACATGAGCTGTTTTTGAGTGGTGCCTTGTTCTGTTTCCTAGGGGGCTTGTTGGATCTCAGAAATCATGCCATCTGTAAAAATTAATTTAGTCCTCTTCTTTAAATTATCTGGTTTCTTTTCCCTTGTAATGTTCACTTTGTGGTTTTGCTGTTTTCAGGCCACAGCAAATAAATTGAAAATGAGGACTGGCTCTTGGGGAAGCATCATTTTAATTTTTTTCCTTTTTCCTGAGCAGTGAACTGGATCTCATTTTACCTGTTAGAGATGTTCAATAGGGTGAAATGTAAAACATAAGAGAGATTTGCTATTTATTTGATATATGTGGCTTTGCAGACTCAAAACATGGCAGAACTCATCTAGTCTTTCTCCCCATGCTTTGAGGTCAATCTCTACTTAACCCTGTAAGGTAGCTTATCACCTTTATCATTTTTTGCAGTTCTAATGAATAGCTAGTCTTCAGAAGACAGGTAAAGAAACATCAGTATGGTTTTAGTAAACACCCTATTTCTGGTGTTGAAATTATCACATCACAGTAAGATGTAAAGCTTGGCTCTTTTTAAAAAAACTCAGAAATCACCTTAAACTTGGAGAAACCATTCATTTGTTGAAAAAGATGTGGAATGAGTAAGTTAAACCCAGCTATAGATGGAAGCACATAAGTGTGTATACCTACATTTTGGGTCTTTGGGGAGCCATGAGGCCAAAACCCAATTAAAGCTTTAGTAAGAGAAATTTAAAAGTGTTTTCTCCTGGGCAAGAGAAAGATTTAGAGCAGAGAGTGCTCAGAGAATAGCAGGAGGGTGTTGATTGTAATTAACACAGTTAATAGCTGGGAATGCCCAATTAAAGCTTTAGTAAGAGAAATTTAAAAGTGTTTTCTCCTGGGCAAGAGAAAGATTTAGAGCAGGGAGTGCTCAGAGAATAGCAGGAGGGTGTTGATTGTAATTAACACAGTTAATAGCTGGGAAT
>NW_007727356.1:144337-146918 GCF_000696425.1 Galeopterus variegatus
GAGTGCTCAGAGAATAGCAGGAGGGTGTTGATTGTAATTAACACAGTTAATAGCTGGGAATGGGAATCAGTGTAAAGACTGTGAGAGAATCAGGTTTGGGGTGAAAGCCTCACTGTCAGGGCATGGTTCCAACTCAGGAACCTGCAGGCATCTGCCTGGTTAGCCTAATAAGAAGAATGAACAAATTTTGCCAGAATGAGTACCTCCTCTCTTAATCTCTCACTGGTCTGTAAATTAGAACAATGCAGGAAAATTGGGAGGAGAAGAGATTTTTATGTCCTCTTACAGGTTGGGTTTCATTCATTCATTCATCTTATTGCTCCTAATATGTTACGGCCTTCTTTTCACAGACTCTGCCCATCTGTATACTCTCAGATGATGTTGTCACCTAATTGATACAACCCCTACTCCAAGATGTAGAACCATATGTCCAGCTTGGGCAGGGATATCATCATGCTTCTGTTCTGTTGCCACCCCAAACCTAAAATGTGTCCAAAATAGAGTTGATTGACTCTCCCAGTACTTATCACTCAGGTATATCTCTCAAATATCATGTTTTATTTTCCATTCTCACTTCTTTGGATGGTGTTTGGATCCCAGTGGTGAGTGCCAAGCTACATGACTACACCAATTGTATTGCTAGGCATTTCATAACTAAAGCCAAAACGTTTCATTATTTTAGTTATACTAAGTTTCCATTTATATTGTCAGGGCTAGGGCTCAGACCCTTCAAACCCATTGTACAGACTGGGTCACCAGACCCCTCACATGCCTGACTGGGTCACAGACCCCTCACACACAGGTCCACGCTAGGTAACTGGGAAAGATCCTGGGAGCCATGGGCAGACAACATGAGCTCCGTCGTCAGCAGTAGTAGCAGTAGCAGCACTTGGGGCATCCTGGGGGCACTGGCAGCAACAGCTTCCAGCAGCAGTAATGGCCTTCCTGTGGCCCCCTCAGGGGCATCCTGGAGGCAAAGGGTGCTGTGGATCAGAGCCACTCGTCCTTTATACTTAAGTCCATAACCCCAGATACCTGGGTGCACATGCGCAATTATGTTAGACAATAAGCAAAGAACACCTGGGCACACGTGCATATTTACATCAAATGCTTGGCAAGAATCTGAATATCTGAGAGGCGCTGACCATTTTCCTATACTTTCCCTACAGTGAGTGTAGCATCATGGGTAGAGGATGAGGTGTCGCCTTCATGAGACTTAGGTTTGAATCCTGCCCCTGCCATTTCCTAGCTGGTAACCATAGCTAGCATGCTATTTGGTCTTTGTGAGCCTCCTTTCCCTTATCTCTAAAATTGGCATGATAATCCCTGCCTACCTCACTGGACTGTTGGAGAATATTAAATGTGGTGGTGTATGTAAATCACCTGAAGGGAAAATATAGGAAAATGGTCAGGGCCCCTCAGATGTTCAGAATCTTGCNACCCAGGTGTCCTGGGTTATGGACTTAAGTATAAAGGATGAGCGGCTCCGATCCATAGTGCTCCCCGCCCGCAGGGGGGCCACGAGAAGGTCACTACTATTGCAACAGCTGGAGGCTGTTGCTGCCAGTGCCTCCCAGATGCCCCAAGAATACCACCACTGTTGCCACCAGATCTGCTGTAAGCTGCTGCTACTACTGCTGAGGACTGAACTTGTGTCGTCTGCCAGTGGCTCCCAGGATCTTTCCCAATTACCTAGCATGGACCTACGTGTGAGGGGTCTGGTCACCCAGTCTGTACAATAGGTTTGAAGGGTCTGAGACCTAGCCCTGACAGTACAAGTGGAAACTTAGTATAACGAAAATAATGAAACGTTTTGGCTTTAGTTATGAATTACCCCAGCCAGACAATTAGCTAGCAAGGCATCACCTAACACACCAGGCGTGTGTTACTGGGGCTCAATGATGAGAGCTACTAATAATTAGTTTGAGTGCATAGAGCACAATGCCTGGCATGTTCAGGGCCACTGTTTTGGGATGCCACTCACATTCGACCCTCTTCTGGAGTGTGGAATACTGAGCTATCATGTAGTGGGTCTTTTCGACCTTCCCTAGCTGCCCACTGTGAGGCCCCACAGCTTTTGGCGACCAGACTTACAAATGGCTGTGTCTAATATTTTGCCCTCCTCCATTTATTTCAATACAAATACAGTAAAGTTGGAGTATCTCTGTCCTTTTTCCTGAGGTTAATCCCTCCCCCTGGGTTTTGGGTCCCATCCCTTCCTGCCCAGGGACACCTCCCTTTCCTAATTGTGCCTGCTTCAACCGCACCTTCTTTACTGGTTTCCTTCCGTCAGCAATTAACCATGTCCAAGACTTCCTTATCATAAAAAAGTAAAATATTAAAGACCATGTCATGATTTCTCTCTCCCCCTACAGTTGCCACCCTGTATTCTTCCACTCTTTCACAATCAGACTTCCTGAGTCCATTCCACACCCTCATTCCCACAGTGTACCTCCCACTCAATTTCTCAGGCACAGCATCCTGACTTCCCTTCCTTTTATTAAAATTAGTCTCATTAGGGTCACCTCTGGCCTTGTCACTAGGTCCACACAGCTGAACATGCTTTCCCTGTTGAAATACT
>NW_007727356.1:147787-149287 GCF_000696425.1 Galeopterus variegatus
GTCACCTCTGGCCTTGTCACTAGGTCCACACAGCTGAACATGCTTTCCCTGTTGAAATACTGTCTTTGGCATCTCTGACCCCACATTAGCCTGCTTTTTCTCCTCTCTCTGACCACACCTGTTTCCTTTACAAACTTTTCTACTTTTGTTTTTCTTAAATGTTGACTTTTTCACTGTTCTGTGGCAGGTCCTCTTCCCTTCTAATTCTGAACAATCTTGGAGAGACCCAGTCCACTCATATACAGGCGACTCACTCTTTTCTTTTTCCAGTCCTGACCTTTCTCTCAAGTGCTGGATCTAATATCTGATACCTCAAACTCACTAAGTACTGACTGAACTTACATCCCCTCTTGATTGCCCAAAGATACTCTCCCTATGGCAGCTCATTGCTCATCCATCTATAACAGTGGCTCACACTTTAGTGTGCATTAGAATCACCTGGAAGGCTTGTTAATGTACAGAGTGCTGGTCCCTGCTCCCAGATGTTCTGAGTTGGGAGGTAATGGGTGGGGCCTAGGAAATTGAATTTTAAGAACTCACAAGTGATGCTGCTGTTGTTGGTCAGGGAGCCATATTTTGAGAACCTCTTTTGTAAGGATATTAGGCAGTCTTTCTCACTCCTTACTCTACCTCAGGTACTCCTTTCTACACCCCAGCTCTGCACTAGCATCTAAATAATCATGTCATTTTTGCCTTCTAAATAACTCTATCCAGGCCCTCCACTCTTCCTCCCACTAGTCTGATTTATTTCAGTAATCTACTAACTGGCCTTCCTGCCTCCAGTCTCACTTTTCCTAAATCTGTTCCCCATATGGAAACCTGTCTAAGCTTCTTCATAAATCATGTCAGTCTCTTGCCTCCATCTTTCTATAGCTCCCCATTGTTTTGGGGATAAATCCAAACTCCTTAATGTTGACCTGGCCTGTGCTTATCTACATAGCATCATCGCTTGTCCCTCCTTACTTTGTACAGCATACACCAGGTATACAGAAAAGTATATGCAATTTGCATATATTATATAACTATTATTGAATTCTGTGTTTTAGCCACTATCGCACTTTTACACATTAATTCTGTTTAACCATTAACTCCATAGGGTAGGTTACATTTTATACATGAGGAAATGTGACTTTGTAAAGCTACAGGAATACGCAAGTTGTTGGGTTGAGGCAATAGCTACACTAAAGCCAAAACATTTCATTATTTTAGTTATACTAAGTTTCCATTTATATTGTCAGGGCTAGGTCTCACAGACCTTTCAAACCCATTGAACAGACTGGGTCACCAGACCCCTCACACGCAGATCCGTGCTCGGTAATTGGGAAAGATCCCGGGAGCCACTGACAGATGACAGGAGCTCAGTCTTCAACAATGGCAGCAGCAGCTTACAGGTCTGGTGGCAGCCGTGGTGGCCTCTCAGGGCATTCTGCAGGCACTGACAGCAACAACCTCCAGCAGCAGTAGTGTCCTCCCTGTGGCCCCCTGTGGGCATCGGGGGGG
>NW_007727356.1:150366-152099 GCF_000696425.1 Galeopterus variegatus
ATTTTTGTCCATAACTGAATCATACATTTTTTCAAAACCCTCCCACCCTCATTGGAACTCACCCATATGCACCAGTCTTTCTTCCAAATCTTATCATGCTGTGGTGGGAAGGACTTGGAGTCAAACTAGGTTCTGACATCCGCTCTACTAACCGTCTCCTTGGAGGAACCCTGGGGTAAGTTACTTTACCTCCTTACATTGCTGGTTACTTTTTCCTTAAACTCAGGATGGTAATACTTTCCCAATGGGGTTGCTGAGAAAAATAAATGTGAAAGCACCTATCTCTTCTCTCCATCCCTTGTGCTACTGCCTTAATAGAACATTAGGCATTATCATAATGGCTTCTATACTGTCTCCCTGCTTGTGTTTCCTGTGAAGATCATCACTGCCCTCTTCCCTTGTTCTTATTCCTATCACCGCTCCTCATCTATGCTGTATACTGCCACCGGAAGAATGTTTCTAAAAGATAAATCCTAAGCACTTTCTGTTAGTAGTAATGGTTGGCTATCATTCAGACAGACTGAAAAACTACCAAAAATATTTGGATTAAAAAAAATTTTCTTAAATCATTAAAGAGCTGACAGGCATTACACATTACCAGGTTAAAATTGGAATTTAGAACCCAGATGACAATGCAGATTTGACCAACGGTTTTGGGGGACAGAAATAAAGCCTAGACTCCTCATGTGAAGCTGAAACCTGAAAGGGCTATACCATCAGGGTGGACGTGAAACATACCAGCACTCACATGCAATTGCAGCCTAGGTTCAAGCTGACTGGGTCAACCAAGGAATCTTAAGTCTTGAATTGGTTTAAGGACTGGTAGTGCCTCTGGGTATCTGGCAAAATCAAGTGGAAATTCTTTCAAAAGGAAGGTTTCTTCAACCTAGGCCTCAGATTATTCAGTGACCAGCACGTAAATACAACCAGGCACCCAAAGAAACCATATTCCAAAGGTAAGAACCTTGAGAAACCACAAACAACAGAGGCAGCCCTTCAAAAATGTCATCAGATATTGGAATCATCAGAGCCTAAAAAAAGTATGTTTCCTCTGTTTAAAGAAATGAAAGATAAGCTTGAAGATATCTGCAAGAAACAGAAAGCTATGAATTGTGACATAGCAAATTGGAAAAGGAACCAAAAAAACTTCTAGAAACAAACATTAAAGTAATGAAATTTAAAACTCAGTGGATGAGGAAAAGTATATATTTGATTAGTCTGAAGAGAAAAATTCAGTGGATAGATTTAATAGCAGGTTGGATAAAGCTGAAGAGAAAATTAATAAAATGGAAGGCAGTAAGAAAAAATTATTTAGAGTATTGCATAGAGAGACAAGTAGAAAGTGTGGAGGAGAGGGCAAGAGACATAGAGAATAGAGTGAGAACGTTTAAATAAATTTAATTAGTCCTAGAAGGAAATGAGACAGGAAAAGGGCAAAGGTGAAATTTGAAGATAATGGCTGAGATTTTCCATAACAAGTGAGATACCAAACCACAGAATTAAGAAGACCAATGACTGCGAGTAGAATTAAAAAAAAAAAAATCTAAATTTAGATACATCAAAAAAAAAAAAAAAAAGGGCAAAGAGAAAATCATAAAAGCAGCTGGAGAAAAAAAGATTAAAGGAGCAATAGACTGACCATTTACTTCTCATCAAATATAATTCTGATCATGTTATTTTCAAAAATTTCAGTGGCTTTCCATCCCTAAAATATAAAATACAAACTCTTTAGA
>NW_007727356.1:152596-178163 GCF_000696425.1 Galeopterus variegatus
TTAAAAAAAAAAAAAAAAAAAAAAAAAAAAAAAAAAGGCAAAGAGAAAATCATAAAAGCAGCTGGAGAAAAAAAGATTAAAGGAGCAATAGACTGACCATTTACTTCTCATCAAATATAATTCTGATCATGTTATTTTCAAAAATTTCAGTGGCTTTCCATCCCTAAAATATAAAATACAAACTCTTTAGAATGTCATGTGAGGCCTTTCATGGTCTCGTTCCTACAACCCATTTAGACACACAAAGCCTTCCTCCCACTCAGTTTACTCTTAATTGTGTGCCTTTGCACACTCTCTTCCTTTTTGGAATGCTCCCCAAGCCCATCCACCTAGCCAGTTCCTAATTAACCTTCCCATTTTCAGCTTAGGCGTTAGCTGCTCTGTTAGACTCTGCCTGGCTCCCTTCTCATTGCTCGTGTGCACATTGTTTGCCAGCAGGTACCAACACCATGTGCTTTAAATACTTGTTTGCATCTTTGTCTCATTTCTAACATGAGCTTCCTGACACTCCATAGATATTCAGGACCTTCACTGGTTGACTCCAGCATTTCAGGAAGTCCCATAGCCACTCAGGTAATATCTTGATAGAGGTTTTCATGGCTCTTCCCATAATGCTCCAGTTTGTGCTTGTGTGGAGAGCAAGTCACCACAGTTAGCACCAGCAGCCTTGTATGCTGGCATCAGTTGGCTCTGTCTCTTCATTGCTTGTGTTTTCTCAGTGAAGCTGGAATAACAATACTTACTTTATCCATGGTATGAAGTTGTGAGTCAAATGAGGTAATGTGGGTGAATATGCTGTGAAAACTCTCTAGCATCATATGGTTTCATTAGCTTTATTTCAGAGTGAGAAACTTGCTTGGGCTGGGGATTCTGTGAAGACGGGAATTCATCGGTGCTCCTGGAGGTGGTCCCTCCTGAGCCTAGGCCCTGGCAGGAGCTGATTGTGGGGTCCTAGAATAAGCATCAGCACTCAGCATGTCTGGCAAGCTTGCAGCATAGCAAATGATTATCCACAATGTGTGTTACCTTGCTTTTGTGAGAGGACTCTTGTTGTTCCTACATTTCACTAGGGAGAGGGACCCATAAGTTTTCCTAGTTGATTGATTTTGAGAGATCTAAAAGGGACATATTTTCATTTATTAATATATATTGCAGTTTTCATTGAGTGCTCTTTGGAAATTATAAATTTCTGTGGCCCTTCATTCAGAGATGGAACAAGCTTGGATTTGTCAGAGTTTGTAAATCTTTTTACCACCACCACTATCTTAATTCAGGTTCTAATTGTGTCTCACCCAGACTCTAACCCCACCTTTCTAAGGTCTCTGCTACCGTTGTCTCTCCACTCCTGAGTGCTACCAAATTTATAACCCTGAAATACAAATGTGATACATAACATTTGAGAGAAAAATTTCTCTGGCTTTTTAAATTCTTTATAGGATAGTGTTCAAGCTTGTCAATTTCATTGTTTAGACCTGTATGTTAGAAAGTATGTTCTGCTGAGAATATCATTAAATCCTAAAATATCAACGACTT
This sequence comes from Galeopterus variegatus, assembly GCF_000696425.1. Classification (NCBI taxonomy): domain Eukaryota; kingdom Metazoa; phylum Chordata; class Mammalia; order Dermoptera; family Cynocephalidae; genus Galeopterus; species Galeopterus variegatus. The sequence continues at coordinate 154,130 of NW_007727356.1, forward strand.
AAACAGAAAAGTTTATTTCTGTCTCATGTTAAGGAAGACTAGGGGTGGGCAGGCCAGGGCTTGTAGGAGAGCTCCACAGTCTTCAGCTCATTCTGTTGTGCTGCTCTGCATAGTGGTTAACTGGGTGCTGGAGGTCCAGCTCTCACATCCACATTCCGGCCAGCAGGAAGAAGGAAAGAGAGAAGGCTTTGCCTCTGCCCATTAAGGATACTTTTTGGAAGTCACTAACAGCACTTTCCCCTGCATCTTATTGGCTAAAACTCAGATGTGCAGGTCATGCATAGTTGCAAGGAGGCTGAGGGATGTGGTCTTTTAACTGGGCTGCAGTATGCCCAGCTAAAAGTTGGGGTTTTTATTAGTAGGAAAGAAGAGATTAGATTATTGGGCAATAACTAGAATCTCTGCCATAGGGCCTATATCACCACTCCACAAGCCTTGTTTCTTCACCATTCCAGTCTCTTCCCACCTGGCACTGTGTCCTCAACCTGTTAGTAGCAACAATAAATCACTTACTAGACCTTTACTATATAGAGCTCTTTCATGGCTCTGGGCATTTAGCAAGTTCTGACCTTTGCCTGCAATGACCTTCAACTTTCTTATTTCTCTTTGAAACATCTATATATACATCCTTCAAGCCCCAAGTCACTTCTTCAGTGAATTTTTCTTACTTCCTTAGCAGTATGCACGTAGCAGAGTGGAGCAGCGGAAGAGCTTCATAGTTGAATAGACTTGGGTTTGAATCTACTTTCTCTGGCTTGGGCTGGAAAGTATAAATGTGGAAGTTCTCAGCCTATAAATTGTATTTAAAGCCACAGCTCAGGTCTCTCTTTTGAGTTCCAGACCTTCATGTTGGACTGCTTGCTTGATGTCATCACTTCAAGGTCTCACAGGTGGCTTCTCAAATATAACCACCTCTGAAATAGAACTCTTGATTTTCACCTCCTCCTCTAGTCCTTACTGTGCTAGTAAATGATGCCTCTATCAACCTAGCTACAGATATCAGAAAGCTGGATATAATCCTTCACTTCTCATATTTACTAAGCCTTATATCTAATTATCACCAAAGCCTATCAGTTCAACTCCAAAATGTGCCTTAATTTTGTCTCCTGTGCTTGCATCACAGCTCTATCCTCTCATACCTAGACTGCTGCAACAGCTCTTAACTGGTCTCCCTACATGAGCTCTTAGCCTGCTGTGATCTTGCCACAGGTAGTGCTTCTCTGTACAAAATCTGTAGCCAACTTCCCATTGTATTTAGGCCTAAAGTCTGAATTCTTATATCCTGCAAGGCCCCACCTGATTTGACCTCCTTCTACCTCTCATTGTCATCCCTTGCCGTGCCCATTCTTGCTTATTGTGCTCCAGCCTCATAGTCCTCTTTCTGGTCCTTGATTGTGTGAAGAACTTCCTGCCTCTGTCCCTTACCATGTGTCATTCCCTACCCCGGGTCTTTTGTCCCCCCTTCACTCCTGCACACATCATCTTCATGTCTCAACTCAAATGTCACTTCCTCACAAGGCTTTTCCTTGACCTTTAATCTAAATCATATATTCTTTTCCTCTTCTCCTCGGGACTGTTTGTTCCTTCTTAGCATTTATCACAATTCATAATTTTATATTTATAGGGTGATTATTTATATATCATCATTCCCACATTAGCCTATATATTCCATAAGGGCTGGAATCATGCTTCTTTTACGTACCACTAAATCCTCAATGCCAAGTATTCAGTAAATACACATGGAATAAATGAATAAATGATCTTGTGATTAAATAATGCAGTACCTTCTCTCACTAAATTGACAACTTTGCTATTTAGTGTGGCAAGACACAATTGTTGGAAACCTATTAAAGTGATTCACCTTTCCAACCTGGCATTGTGTTTCTTTACATTCATTAACCATATATATGATTCTCACCTCCAAGGCAATAAACTTCGGTTTAATTTATTAGGATGTAACTTTGTTTGAACAAAGCCTCATTTCTGCCAGGATATCCATATGAATATAGAACCTGAGAAGGTCATGTTCAGGTGTGATATTTGAAAATCATGATTGGGCCCACTTCCCTGGCTTGTGCTCTGTCTTTGATTTTAGCCTGTTATAACATTTGTAACAGAAGACTTGCTATTTTGGGGATGGAATCTGAAGTAACAGTCATTTTAAGATGGAGCCATCAATGACCATCACAGAAAGCTGCCTGCCCAGGATTTGAGCTGTCTCAGAAAAACCAGTCTGCTCACTATCCTGTCTTGATTGTCAGCTTTTGAGACCAAAAACTCAGATGTCAGGTATCTAAGTAGAGTGTATTCATTCATGGTAATTCCAGCCTCCTATTCTTTCCTTATACCTTGTTCGGCAGAACACATTGGCAAGGTATGTTACAGGTCAAACAAATCAACAACTTGTATGATTTTTTTTCTCCCCCAAATTATAAAAAGTGTTGTTCTGGAAGCATCTGATGATTTTGGAATCCTGAACTTTGGTCCTAAAATAAAAGATGAACTTGTATGACGTCCCTCTTTTACTGATAGACAGGGTGTCTACAATGGGAAAGTTTGTTTTTGCTTTTTCTTTTTGGAAAACGGTGAAGATTTCTTTCAGTGGGCATTTTGATAGGTAGATTTCAGCACAGAAAGAAAAGCAAATAATTGATCATTCTCAAGCTTTGCTAGGTCAGATCAGGTCAGTGTTTCCAGAGTACACCCAGAATGGTAAAAGTTGGCTTTAAGCTGAGCCTTTGATAAGAAGGAGCCAGTCCTGAAAAGGATTTATTTAGTTTGGCCATCGTAATGTATAAATGACGATAAGTACAAGTCTCTCTTAACTGTCTGGAGTGTTAAGTGTTAACCGCATGAATTGGTTGTGACTCCTAGAATCCATAATTTCCAATATAGTTATAAGAATATTTTGGGGGGGGGGAAATCTATTGTAACAAGTAAAAATATATAATTTTAAATGTTCAGAAGTGTGCAATTTTCTGTTTTTATTCTTAAGTATTTTTAATACTTCTGGTACAGAGCCTAACTGCCTCTTTCCTGGGGAGATGTGGTTTCAGTGTCTTGGTGAATATGCAATTTGTAAGTTTTTTAAGAAAGAAAATTATACATTAAGAGACTTTAAGTACTTTATTCTTTATATAGTGTCACTAAAAAACCAAAGGAAATCAGGGTTGGGTTATTTATTTATTTATTTAATAAATATAATCTATTTTCTACCATTTTGTTTGTTATGGCTGATACCAAAGTACTTTTAAAAGTTAACATTTATTTTGATTTTGTTTTATTTTAGCAGATGTGCATAATAAATTAACCCATCTCTATTCTTCATTGTGGACTGGGACAGTATTTAACATCTAGTTTTTGGCACACAGGTGATTTAGTTTAATTCACCATAGTTTGATGCTCTTCAATTGTATGATGTGTAGCATGTGAATAATGCTAAATAGATAAAATGTCCTGCCAAGCCTAAGTGCTTAGCGTGAGCATTAATACAGGTATGTGACATGATTGGCCTTAGCCAAGTCACCTAACCACTGTGGGCTTGGGGTTCCTCTTCTGTAAAGTGAGTAGTTTGGGGCAAATGGTATCTAAGAATCCTTCTAGATCTGAATGAAGAAATCCCATGAGTTGATATGCATCTACTTGTTTCCTCTCTTTTTAATTTAGGAAAAGAGGATGCTCGTGCACCACTTATAAAAGATGAGAGTACCTCCACATCACAAGACACAGGAGCTTTACCCGAGAAGTCCCTGCAAAGATCAGCAAAGGTCATTACCTACAGATTTTCTTCACTTGTCCAAATGGCTGTCACCTCAGTTACTTGTCGAAGGCCTCTTGTGTGATTCAGTCAGGACTACAGTTGGTCATTTAATCAGAGAAGTCAGTGGAAGCAGGGATTCCTAAAAATGAAATTTTTTTATAACTTTAAACTTATATATTCATTTGCCTGTCTTTGGATAAAGGGCCAAGTTCTTTTCTTTGAGTGTGGGTATATTGATTGGAGTTCTGTGTTATCTTTTTGCTTAAATCACACTTGTAATGCAGCGCTTATGACTTCCAGTTTTGGTTATTTAAAGTGGAGAGAGAATTTAGACACTGGAGGAGCAATACGCATATAGACTCTGTCGAGATTTTTACAGTTTTTGCTCCAATTTTTTTTATTGTTGTCATGCCCATACCTAATTTAAAAATAAATTTTAATAAGTCTTTTAGTTTTTCCTAAGCATACAATTTAGTTATCATAGTAACTAAAGTTGTTTTTACATTCTTGTTTCATTGTTTTGCATAATTCAATTTTATTTTTTAATAGTATGTGCTAGTGACATATTCAGATGTGGGATCAAACACATGCAGATAGCTCATAGTGGCAGCAGTGGTGCAAGGGCAAAAATAAAGTGACATAGTAGCATGTGGCTTCATGTGCCCATGGCACCCAGCAGTATGTTTAACCTGGGAATGCAGTGTGGTCATGCAACCCAGCAAGCTGGCATGAGGAATTTCTAAATTATACTGTATATATGTTGCTCCCATTGTCTACCCAGTTACCCAGATTTTTTTATTTCAGTAAGCATTTTGAGTATTACCATGCACTAATCAACATGCTAGGTATGGAAAATTATAATGTATGGAAAGCCTGAGGTCTGGATCTGGCTCACAGACTTGTTTTGTTTGAACTGTGCAGTATTTAAAAATTTTGACTTCATAGCTTACATTTAGAAAAGGGGGTGGGGGGCCAGCCTGGTGGCTCACTTGGTAGAGTGCGGCGCTCCAGCCGAGGGTTCGGATCCCATGTAGAGACCGGTCCGCTCACTGGTTGAGTGCGGTGCGGGCGCGACACCGAGGGTTGTGATCCTGTTACCAGTCAAGAAAAAAGACAAAAAGAAAAAAAAAAAAAGGGATGGGGTGGGGGGAGTGTTCACATAAGAAATTAGACTTCCGGTTTCTCAGTCAAGAAAAAAGACAAAAAGGAAAAAAAAAAAGGGATGGGGTGGGGGGAGTGTTCACATAAGAAATTAGACTTCCGGTTTCTCTTGTCAAAACAAAACATCTAGCAACACAGGGCCACACTCCTAAATGACTTTAGTCAGAGCTGAGTAAAAGCAACCTTCTGTTGATAGAACTAGTGTTCTGCAATTTGCTACTGCCCTCCAACAGTACCCGCCGCCCCTTTAGATAATATTTCCTAATGAATTCAACCTAAAATTACAAGGCAAAACAGCACTTGTATGTGAAACAGACATCACTTATGCCATGGAGATTCATTTCCATGACAACTGACATTGTATGAATCACAAGTAACGTAAAGCTGCTTTATATACTTACTGTCCCGTCAAAAATTAAAACAAAAAGCAAGGACTTTCAGTTCAGACAAGATGGCATAGACTTGTTTCTTCTTGCTCCTCCTGCTAAGTACAACTATAAATCCTGGAAAAAACAAGAGGGAACCAAAGGAGAATTCTGAAAGGTAAAAGGAGGAAGGCAAACTAGTTAGGGACCCCAGGACTAGAGAAACAACATAGCAGCAAGGACCTTTCAATCCCCACCCCCTCTGACCCCCAACAGAAGGTGACTCAGGCCCTATTTCTGAATCCTACCGTAGCAATAGAAGGTGGCCCAGGTAGACACACTTCCCACTCAGATTCAACAGAAATCCCCACAGCAACACCAGGCAATCCTGGCATCACCTGTAAGAGGAATTGACTGGGAGCCCTGATGGCAGTAAGTGGCCAAGAGAAGCCACTTATACCTCCCTCCAGCCTGAGTCTTCTCACTCTCACCAATGGACATCAGGCATCTGAGAGGCTCCAACAAGGGAAAATCCTGCCACAAGAAATGGCCCAGCCCAGGAAGCCTCTTTGTCCCCATGGGTCTGAGACTCCCCTCTCCCACCCAGAGGCACTGGACAGCCTGAGGACACCAGTAAAGAGGATCTTGCACAACAAGCAGCCCATTTGGGAAGACCCTTTGTCCTCACAGGCATGAGATTCCTCTCCCTCACCCAGAGACACCAGGCATCCAGATGGCATTGGCAAGGCATATCCTGCCGTAAAAAGTGTGCAGTCCAGGAAGCCTCTTGATTCCTGTGGGCTGGAGACTCCCCTTTCCCACCCAGAGACACTGGATAGCCAGTTAGCACCAGTAAAGGAGATCCTACCACAATAAGAAACACAAAACGGGAAGCCTCTTTGTACCTGCAGACTGGAAATTCCCATTCCATACTTAGAGAGACAAGGTGGCCTGGCCTGGGGAAGTTCCTTCCACCCTCACAGGCAGTACCAGTGAAGATCAAAGGGAGTATGGTCCCAGTGGCACCATATAAACCAAACATACCAGAATAGCGCTGCAAAGGCTCTGAAAATGAGTTTGTCTTTGGAACTACAGTCCACTAAAGTAAACCAGGATAGGATCTATATGCTAAACCTAAACAGGGTGACTGCCTTATGAAATAAAGGGAAATAAATCTTATGAATAAAGGTTTAAGTAAGACCCAGAGTCTCTTAATATGGTAGCCAACAGGTCCAGGATAAAATTGAAAACCATCTGTCATACCAAGAACCAGGAAGAGCACAACTTGAGAGAGGACAAACAACTGATGCCAATACTGAGTGTTGCAGTTATCTGACAATAATTTTAAAGCAGCCATTATAAAAATGCTTCAACAAGCAATTAAAAATTCACTTGAAACATTTGAGAAAGTAGAAAATCTAAGTAAAGAAGGAGAAGTTATAAAAATGAACCAAATGAAAATTATAGAACTGAAAAATACAATAACAGAAATAAAACACTTGCTGGATGGTCTCAATAGTAGAACAGAGATTACACAGCATAGAATCAGTTAACTTGAGGACGGATCAATAGAATTTACCCAATCTAAACAAAGAGAAAATAGGTGGAAAAAAAAATAAACAGACCCTCAGATAGTTATGGGACAACAAAAAAGATTCAACAACATTCAGATAACTGGAGCTCTAGAAGGAGAAGATCAAGAGAATGGGGCTGAAAGTGTAGATCGTGCTAACTGCAGACAGGTAAAAAAAAAATCTTAAGAGATTTTTGAGGTTCTAGCAAAATTTGTATGACATTAACGTTTAATGGTATCTGCACAATTGTAATTTCTTCTTTTCTGAGCAACTTGATAGCTTGCATTAGGTTAGAGAGTACCAGTGGCTGAATTGTTCCAATGCTGAGGATTTTTAGGACAAGAAGGGTGAGGTATTTGACAACATAGGTAAGAGGACTTGAAGTGATGGAACATGGCTCTGGGAAGTAGGGCAGGATTCAAAGCTTAGATGTAGCTAGCAGACTTGGAGGGCGGGCAAGGGTGGAGGCATTAGAAGTGTTGATGTGCTGAAAAAGCCTGTGGGGCACAGCATGGGAGAGCTAAGAGAGCTGCCTGGTGGATGGGTCTGAGAGGAGGTACTGGGATTGAATTAGCTCTAGTTGCTGCAGAGGTGTGGACATGAGGATGAGTTGCTGAAATTGAATGGAAGTGAAGGCCACTGGCATTGAAGAGTTCCTTACAGAAACTGTGAGGACAAGGTGTTGGCTGAGTCATTCAACTGGACGAAGGTGGGAGAGGCAAAAGGTAAGCCAGGTGTCACAGAGTGACCAGGAGCTCAGTGGATGACAGTAACAAGAAGGAGACAACCTAAACCGGAAAAGGGTGCAGATACATGTATGGCGCTAGTAGAGTAAGTGGTCTGTACATGGCTGAGTGGCACAGGAAAACATGGACACTTCTTTCAGGGGCTGTGTGTGGGAGAAGGAGCAGCAGTCTTTGCCCCAAAGAGTTGGAGCAGTCAGTCCTTATGACAGACAGGTGCATGCAAGGAGGGGTTTAGAGCATTCTTGAAGAGGGAACAGCAATTTTTTCAAACTAGAAAACTGTTTTCTGAGGAGGAGGGGAGAGGCAGAAGGAAGAAAGTAGAGCATGCAGTGGAACCAAGGTTGGATGAGAAGACCAGTGCCCTAAGGCACTTTCCTGTGGGGTAGTAGCTGGGAGTGACTAGGGGCGAGGTGTGGTGCACTCCCCTGGTTTGGAGGTTCTCTGCAGACAAGCTGAAACCTTGCATGGAGTCAGAGACCTGAATGAGAGTAGCAGCTAGCTCAAAAGCAGTCTGAATCCACTCAGGGTCTAGTAGAATGTTGGCAAGTAATTCCAATGAAGGAACGAAATTGTATACTGTCTACAGTGGGAGAAGGAAGCAGTTCAGGAAGAATGTCTTCTCAGGGTGGATGAGGGAAAAAACTCCTTCTTGAAGAATGCTTTTCTCTTGGCAGAAATAGCAATGTACATGTAGTGGAGTGGTGGCCTGAAGCTTCGCCTAGTAAAACGAGAGATTGGGTGTAAACTTGGAACAAAGGAAAGTTAAATACTCATATTTCTTCTTTCAGCTGTTGAAGGCATAACTAAGAACAGTAGTTTATTTATGTTTAATAACATTTTTTAAAAAGCAACTACGATGTTGTTCATGTGATATACTGGTATTGTTCATGTGAGAAAAATGTAACGTGGAACACATACCTGAAGCTGTGCTTCCCTGCTGGAGTCTCACATATATTTGTTGCTTTGCCCCCCACAGATTTGTCACCCGACTTCCCCTGGGTGACGGAGTCTCAAAGGATTACTCAAAGCCCATCTTTTCTGAGCAGTGAAAAGCCCCGAAGTGGTTAACTTCCCTGGAACCCTCAAGTGAGAGGTGTCCCTTCCTTGGGAAATTACCCACGAATTGGGGTTCTCTTCCTGCATTTATTTTCCAGACCAGGAAGTTACAGGAAGAGAACATAGGTGGGGTTATAGTTTAACAATATAGGCTGGTAACTTTCAATGAAACAAGTCAGATGACATTCCATTAGACAATTAAGTGATCCACCAACAAAATCTTGATCTTAGCAAACATTCCTTCTCCCTCCAGCAGTTTTCCAGTATCTTTACATTTTAACCAGTAACTAGTCTGTCCTTGAGCCAGCGATCTTACTGTGCCACAAATCTTTATCTTACAATAGAGACTTTATAGCCTGAGGAAAATTTCCTTTCCTCTGCAAGGTCAATATTTGAAACTGCAGGGCTTTGGAAAACCAGGCCCTGTGAAGTACATTTGCTTTAAGAATCCTCTACATCTCCCCCCATTTTATTTATTTAAAAGAAAAAGCAAGAGCTGTATCAGGTTGTCATAGTTAAGACAAAAGCATTTAAAGCAAAGTTGGTATCATTTAGCATGGCAAGTCCTTTTAATTTACTTCAGATGAGGACTGATGATGTCATCGTCTCTCAGGGTGGCTGCAGCAGCATCAGTCCAGGTGCTGTGAATTGGGTGTAATTGTCAATTGTTGAAATTCCAGAAAGGGATTCTGCTCCATATAATAGTTGATAATGGTTTCTCACATGAAACCAGGAAAGTAACCTTGTCTTTTATCTGCCTTTCTGTTGTCCAGAGAGTTTGTTAATGTTAAACTGTCCAGGACAACACCTTTGACTCTGACTCCCTCATTGCTTCTGATTTTTATAATGATAATAAGGGGAGAGATGTAGTGGGTTAGAAATCTTGATTCTCATTTGATTTTAGAATAGGGTTTTTAGGTAAATGCATGTATGGGGCAAAAGCCCTTAGACAGGGGGCCACAGCCCACAGATAGTGTGGCAAAAGCCCATCTAATCAACTCTTAATCACTGTTTAGGTATGGGATTGTATACTTTAATGTTTTTAGAGATAACAAATGGTTGTCATACCAATCCTCTTAAGAGATTTTAAGAATTGCTGAAGGAAAAGTTGTGGAAAAAATGTTTGCTAGGGGCAAGCTTTCTGTTGGGGGAAACTTTAGAGAAAATTGTATTTAGATTTTATCATAAGAATGTAACTTTGCTTAAGGAGAAGTCTTACTTTAGATAATGAGCCAGTTTGACCAACTTAGCTTTTTACTAATTGTACCTTGGAATGTCACTTTATTTTACTGATGTTACTAGTTTCCATTGTTAAGCTATACTTAGCCATAGACAACTTTTGTAACATTGCCTATGTCCTTATGTCCTTCTTTGATGATTGAATCAACTGATTTTCCTTGTGAAACTTCTTCCTTGTCAATAAAAAGAAAGGCTGATTTTGGATCGGGGATGCTCCCCTGATGGATGGCAGTCCCTCCAGGCCTCATTGATGGTACTTTGAGTGAATTCTTTCTTTCTCTTTTCTCCGCCCCGGTTACACAGAGGAAAGTGTAACGTATATTCATAAGACATAAGTCATGGTTCACTTTCATTTAATTCATCCATGTATTACATAGGTTAGACACAAACACACACACACACGCCCGCACATATACACACTAGATACTTATTGCAATTTAAGTATAGATTACTTCATCACAAAGCATCACTGAGAGGCACTTCATTTTGACCTTGTTTAGAAAAATTGCTAGACCCAGCCAGTTGATCAAATAATAACCTGCTGACTTCTAACTCTTATCCAGTTCTACAGATAAACTACGTTGACTGTATCTTTGGTGTTTTCAGGTGGTTTACATCCTGGAGAAGAAGCATTCTCGAGCAGCAACTGGCTTTCTCAAACTCTTGGCTGATAAGAACAGTGAACTGTTTAGGAAATATGCCCTGTTTTCTCCCTCAGACCACCGGGTGCCTAGAATTTATGTGCCTCTCAAGGACTGTCCCCAGGACTTTGTGACACGGCCTAAAGATTATGCCAACATACTATTCATCTGCCGCATCGTGGACTGGAAGGAGGACAGCAATTTTGCTCTGGGGTAGGTGATCTCTATCTAGCAAGATAAACCACAGGTCACAGGCAGAAGTCAGTTTAGGTGGCTGTTAGGTAAAGTTTTTGTGTATTTTAATTATTTTTTCTTCATTAAAGCATGGTACATTGTGTATTTTGGTCCTGACTCTTCAGAAATTGCCTTTAGCTGCCAACTTAACTGGTCTCCTAGAGTTTCCATGAGTTACCAGGCAGTCACCTTTTTTTGTTTTTTGGCATAAAATATAAGCACATTCTAAGGCTTTGCTTATTCCCTGTTATGTCATGAATCCCATTTATACTGGTATACTGCAGAGAATTATTGCATCCAACAACAGTCTTCTCCTTTCAGACACTAGTGGTAAAATATGCTCAGTCCAGGCATATTCAGGGGACCCCAGGCTCCTTTTCTCTAAAATGTGAATACAAAGGCTCGTTTGAATGCTTTTCTGGTATGGATCTTCAGAGGTTTCACCTATGGTGTTAAAAACTACATTACCCTACCGTAAGCAGGAAAAGGGTACTATGTTTTTGTTGTAGCTGTCAGAAATCAATCTAACTTAAATATAGATGATGTAGTCCCGGAGTGTCATTTTTTTTTTTTTAAAGATGACCGGTAAGGGGATCTCAACCCTTGGCTTGGTGTTGTCAGCACCACGCTCAGCCAGTGAGCAAACCGGCCATCCCTATATAGGATCCGAACCCGTGGCCTTGGTGTTATCAGCACCGCAGTCTACCAAGTGAGCCACGGGCCAGCCTCAGAGTGTCATTTTGATATGAAGAAACTGCTGGACCCAGCTGTTTGGTCAAATGCTGTGCCTATTTTCTTCTTAGAACTGGTATTCATTTAGAAAGAAAAGCAATATTAAGTTTTAGCTATATCTTTAGGCCTTTCTTATAGATGGTGTCTGGCTTATGCTTCACAGGAAATGAAAATAAAGATATATAATCTAGAAAAGAGTGTGTTCTGACCGTTACTTTTAGTCCAGTTTAGTGACTTACTTGTTGGTCATCTAACTTACACAGGATGGACCCTCCTGGGAATGGTCCGCGCTTTTGAGAGCCAACACCGAATGGATATCCATAATGTGCTGCTTTTATCAGGTTTACTCTATACTTAGCTTCTTACCCCTAGCAAAGTAAGCCCAGTCACATCTGTGTGTCATGCTAATGCAACTTAGGAAACACTACCCTGTACCACTTTTTCAGTTATATGAAGATCAGTGTGATGTATATGATCTCAGAATTGCTTAGGCACAGTTGCACTTTCTTTTTTGCCCTCAAGTGGTATGATTGCAATGTCATCATTTTTAAGCCTAATTCATTATCCAAAAGTGAAGTCAACCCCCTGAGCTCTAAATTGACCTCCTCAGAGGCTTGCCAGTTTCTCACCATCAAATCAAAAGGCTGATAATGGCTGTGCCACCTGGCCCCTGTTGATTGTGCTGCCACACTCTGTTAGGCAGCGAAAAGGGAAGACTCTCACATGAAACCAGGAAAGTAGCCTTGTCTTTTATCTGCCTTTCTGTTGTATCCTATTGTGCATACTTGATGGGACTACTTCCTTAGTTTTCAAGTTGTAAGGGTGTAGTCAGGAAATCTTCATGGTATGAGTTTCTCTTAGTATTTGAGTGTCTTTCTAGGTCTAGGTTCCTTTTTTATAGCTGAGCCATTAGTTCATCAGGAACAAGTACAACCACCACCAAAAAGGGAGTTGGGCTTTTGAAAAAGCAAGCACATTTACTGGGTCTAAAGAAAAGATGTTTAAAAATGATAATTATATGCAAGTATTAATCATGTAATTTTTCAAAATAAAAAAATTTGAAAGTAACTATATTTAGATGGAAAACTGTGTTTCTTCTCTACCTTGTTAATATAAAGACATTAAAAATAGTCTTTTATGGAAATATGTCTTTTAAAACCTTTGTAGAAAAGAGAAAATTTATTTTAAGAAATACGATGTGACTGGTTTTTGTCATGAAGTTCTCAGAGGGCGTCTGTTGCATGAGGGCTGATGGCTGCAGCTGTTGAGCATGTTGGTGGTCGCCTTGCCAATTTGTTCTGGCTGTCAGTTACTGATCTTTAGGAACTGAGGTCACTGTTTCCCAGTCAGAACGTGCTGTGCTATGTATGACTGCCTAGGTTTCCTCCCTCATCTTTGTCAGACTTTGACCAGGAGAGTGAAGATAGTACCTGCTGTGGGTGTGAGTGTGTATGGTTAGATTCCACATAAACTATGCCTGAAAGCCGACTTTAACTAAGGTGGCTTCCTTCTAAATTTCTTCCCTGCCCCTATACCTCTACCCTTAAAAGTATTGAACTTCCTCTGCCTATGTAAATGCTACTAATTATTTAAGCCCAAAGCCATTTACTTCTTCTGTGGTTAAACTCAGGTCACCAGACAGGTTTTGATCAACTATGTGTAAAGTACTATGCTACCTTATTTGAGAAATACAAAGGTAAACAAGCTGTGGTTTCTCTATTCAAGGAGATTGTAATATAATGCAGAAGTACTTGTACGTAAATGCCATTGGGATAATTTGATTTTAAGAAATGGAATCCCACTTGAGCTAATTTAAATAAAAGTAAAGATTAATATAAGAAACTGGTGGTTCTCCTAAAAACCAGAGCAGGAAATGGAGGTGGTCTCATGAGAAACTCAGAACTAACAAGCTGTTATTAGTCCGTTTTGTGTTGCTATAAGAGAAATATCTGAAACTGGGTAATTTATAAGAAAATGAAGTTTATTGCTTACAGTTTCTGAGGCTGGGAAGTCCAAAGTCCATCTGATGGTGGCAACAGTGACCCAGGGGTCACACACTGCAAGATGGTGGAAGCAGAGAGAATACAGAGAGAAAGACAGACTCTCCTCTTCTTTTAAAACCCTCAGAACCATGCCCCTGACCACCATTTTTAATCCATTCACTACTGCATGATCCTACAATCCAATCATCTTTTTAAGGCTCCACCTTTTAATTACCATAATAGGATTTCCCACCATCTTAACAGTCAAAGTGGGGGCTAAGTTTCTAATACATAAAACTTGGGGGACACAATTCAAGTTTCAGGAAGTTTTGGAGGGACATAATTCAATCCACTACACAAAGGCAACAAAGGAGTTGCAGCTTCTCTCTCAACCATCCTGACCAACCCAGCCACTACACGGTATCTTTTCTCTGTCTTTTTCTGTACATGAGCTGTGTTATTCTGCTTCTCTCTACACAGTAGCCATCTACCTGCTCAATAGTATACACGGCCCCAAAATGACACTGCCAGTCCTCTGCAGGTCACATACTGAAGTTTGATCACCATACAGAATTTCTAAGGAAGAAAATCTTATTGGTCTAGCTTGAGACAGGTATTTGCCCTTGTCGGTAGTTTTAACTAGTGGTAGGGGTCCAGGGTCCCATGACCCAGCACTCCATTAGCAGGACGTAGGACTTAACGCTCTGGGAAGGAGCATGGATAAAAGCAGATGTGAATGGCCTGTCTCTTTGAGCTCTAACTGTAGTACAAAGCAGAATGTTGTAAGTTCTTCCATAGGAATGAAATAGCTTTCAGGAAGTTTAGAGGAGGTCGGTGAAGGGGGAAAGCCAAGATCATTTCTTGGAGAACAGAAGCCTCTTTGCTAAAAGATCACTCTGACTGAAAGTGTAGAGTGGATGGGAGGGGACATGACTGGCAGCAATAGGCTATTGCAGTAAGACAGATGAGATGGGGAGAAACTGAGATAAAGGGTTGAAAGGGAGGAAACAAAAGGAGTGACAAGATTGGAGGGAGATTAAGAAGGTAAATTCTCCCAGATGTGATGACTGAGTAGAAATGGGGCATGGCGGAGATGGATGGAATCTTGGGTGAACTTTCAGGCCTCTGACTTGGGTGAGTGGGTAGGTGCTGATAGCATTTAACCACGGTTCACTGAGAACAGCCCCAGCTCCTGCCATACCCTACGCTAATGCCTCAGAGCTTGTCCTTTCCTGAGCGTAGTGTGTTTGTTCATAGTTCCAAACTTTTGCATATTACGCTTTCTTTCCCAGCAGTGACTTTCTCCTTTCTCCAGTGTTTGCTTGGTGAAATAACTCAACTTTTAAAATCAACTTAGTTGTCCACTCAAAAAATGCTTCCTGACTCACAGGCCTCTCTTCTGGTGCTCCCATAGCTTCTAATAATACCTTTACTGTAGTTCTCATCTGTCTACATTGTAATTGCTTATTTAGGTATTTTACTGGGCCATAAACTCCTTTATGCAAGGATACTCAATAAATGTTTGCTGGCTGGTCAGATGAGTAGATGAAAATGAATCAGTGATCCCAAGGTCCTGAGCCAGGTTGACTAGGAAGATGTTGTACCATAAATCAAGCTAGAAAACACAGGAGGAGTAGTTTGGACCAGAAAAAAATGAGAACCAAGGTTGTATGACTTCAAAATCAACACTTGATTACAGTATATAAAAAGTATGTAAACTCAGGTGGAGAATGCCAAATTTAGAAAGTACAGATATTTAACAATAAGATTGAATAGAATGCACACAGTAATTGAATATCTGATGTTATTAGCTTTGGAAGGGTCCTTAAGGAGGCTGTCAATCTTGGCCTCCTCTTCACTGTAAGTATCGCTTGTCTCCCACCCCCAATTGTGTTTTGGTGCCTCCATTTAAGGGGAGGTCAAAAAATATTACAATATTAGAGACCTCTAGTAGCTAGAAAGTTATTTTCCATCTTGTTCTTAGAATTATCAAGAGAGATCTCAGTTAAACCTTGTTTACCTCTCTAAACATCACACCTACCACATGTTCATGGATATTATTCTTGTATTGCTGTCAAAACCCAAAGATAGTCTCTTTTTAGTCAGCCCTTGCTGGCTTTTAGGGATCACTGCTTTTTGTTATATATCACAACATTTTTAGCACTTTTAATATTTAGTACCAGACTTTTAATATTTAGTACTTAATATTTAATATTTAAGAAAAAGCTACATTGGTTTCCTTGCTGCAATGATTTGCAATTATATAATCAGATTTACAGTTTTAAGAGCTTTCCAACCATCTTAAATCATCTTTCCTTTTAGAAACTCTTGCAGTGGAATTCATGCCTATATTTCCTCAGACCTTTGTGAAATCTGCTATCCTAAAGTTGAGAGTTTATAGTCCCAGCTTTTCCTTCCAACTGTCATGAGCATGAAGATATCATGGTCATTTTCTCCTAGATTTGTCATGGTTTCTTCTTCCCAAATATTTAAGGATAAATCTTGAGGAAAATGGAAAAGTTTTACAACAGTTACTGTGAGGAACATAATAGTGTTTCTTGGCAACACTGAAGGCTAACCGAAGATATGTGACATGAATTGACCTAGAGCAAATTGACATATTTATATTATTTTATCTAGCTAACTTTGGCGACTTTGGGGGATGGGGAGGAGAGAAAATGAATAGGTCAGTGCAGGTATAGCCAAGTTGAAAAATTTTTGGTTGAACATGAAGTTGCTAGTCTTAATGGGAGGCTGTTGAAATGATAGAGAATGGGGCACAGTACTGCTGGTTTTGACGAGCATGAAGGACAGGAGGTTCCATTGGAGTGAATGACTGGATGCGGTGAAAACAGTCGAGAGAGAGGTTCTGATTGCTAAGTCGTGTGGTGGAGAAGGAAGTGGGTGGGTGGGGTCTGCTCTGATACCTCCTGCATCTCCTCCTAGCTGTGCACCTTATGGCCATTTGTCAGATAATTGGAAATATCTGTTGACTGATGGAAGCAAATATTTTTACTGTTCCAATTGGTTTTGATAGATTCTGAAT
This sequence comes from Galeopterus variegatus, assembly GCF_000696425.1. Lineage (NCBI taxonomy): Eukaryota > Metazoa > Chordata > Mammalia > Dermoptera > Cynocephalidae > Galeopterus > Galeopterus variegatus. Next base: position 170,666 of record NW_007727356.1, read on the forward strand.
TTCTTATGGGGTAGATGTGAATTGATCAGGTGGTAATTAAATTACATTAAATTGTAATTAGTAGGAAAATGAAACTGTGACTAGGTTGGTAGAAAAAAACAAACAGGAGAAGTTTGTTTCATCGAGCCATAGCCTACAAGACCAGCAAACCGGGAAATAACTATATTTAATCTTTCCCCGTAGCACAAAGGAGTGTTTCATCTTTTCCAGAGCATATTCTTTATTTAAAGACTCTTCTGAGAGACCAAGTTATATAATGCTATGAACTTGCATTACCAAACTTAGAGTTTATAAATCCTTTTCAGGGAGTGTGGCTCTAACTGGCTAGTAGACAATAAGCAAATCAGGCTGAGGAGGGGGCTCTTTTTTGTGACTGTTGGGCTCCACCTGGTGGCCTGTAAGGTTCAGTTTTGGAAAATGCTGCTCCTTCAACATTGAGAGCATCCTAGACAAAGCAGCAAAAGTAAAAGGAATGGAGGAAACTAGTCCTGGTACAGACGTGGGGTACCAAATTGTTCCCTTCTTCGGGAAGCACTGTATGCAGTTGCTGACACTTCTTCCTTGGTCATCATCTTCATCTACAATTTCTAGTGCACCTGCTTGAAAATACTTTAAAGTGTTAAAGAACCTTAGATGCCATCAGCCTTCTCTTATACTCATTAAATACTTTCAGCTTCCCTTTGCTCCCTTCATAACAACATTAATTCACCTTCAAGCTTCAAGGCCTTTCCAAAAATCATTCATTATTGTTGAGCCTTTCTTCTTTCCTCCATTCTTTTATCTATTTTCACTGATAAAGCACTTTTCTTTTCCTAAAGTCCCCATTCCTTACTTGCTGCCTTTTGCAGTGTCAGAACACTGAGCCAGAAGAAGGGAAAATAACTTGTTCTCTCCTCCTGATTATAGGTAATAATACATAAAATATACAGCCAAAGACATTGTGTATTTGCCGTACTTTGTTTTCACTTTGTATTGTTACTGAAGTTCTGGGCCCTTGGTGTAGCTGATGTTAGGTTGTTCCTGGCTTCTAGGTTCTCAGGGAAATGATACCATTGTATCTATTTGCATAGAGTTTCCAACATGGGCTAATATGCATGAGGGCATTTATTTGAGAGTGGTGATGTTAGTGGTAATCACTACAAGAATGTACGACTGTCTTCCGTGGATAGCCTAGTTTTAAGGCCAAGACTTCATAAGAATATTTAGAAGTGAAAAGAGGATGAATGGCCGAGAACACTAATGTTAAGTGTTTCTATTTTCTTTAAGGCAAAGAGGCCAATTCAAAGGACTTTCTTGTCATAATTTCTCCTATCTGTAGCTGGTCCCTTCCTTCAATAACTTCTTTACTTGCACATCGTACAGGTCAATAGATCAGATACTTTATGTAGAATTTATGTAAAATTTTTATATGTACACTCCCATAACTCCCACAATTCCCACCTATCAACTGTAGGAAGTTGAGAATGTTGTTTCAGTGCTGTCTGGATTAATTTTACAGCAGGACCCAATTATAATGTCATTTATTATATCAAAATTAAGAAAAAATTTTAATTTTAATTTTCTGATATACATAAATATTGAAAATTTACTGTTAAAATTATTCAAATATATACTATAGAAAGTGAAAATTTTCCAGAATTTCACCCTAGAAATAATCACTAATAGGGTTTTGGTATAAATTTGAATAAAATATTGTTTAAAAAATATTTATTAACTGTAATTACCAAGTACGTTGAACACACAAAAGAATACATGTAACGCATACAATTTTTGAACCCTGATATTAAAACCAACTCATTAATTTACTACTCAGATTAAGAAATATAATATCACCCATGCTGTTGAAGTTTTTCCTGTGTGTTCCACTTTATCCTATCCCCTAATTTTCTCCTTAGAGGTAATTAGCGTCTGAAAAATGCTAATCAAAATATGCTTTCTAAAAATAATTTGCGCATATTTACATCCCTTAAAAATGTTACTTAGTTTTGCTTGGTTTTGAAACTTGTAAAAATCATCATGTTACATATATTCTACAACTTGCATTTTCATTTAATATTATGTTTCTAAAATATACTCACATTTTACTCTTCTTTTTTTTTTTTTTTGCAGCTGGCTGGAATGGGGATACAAACCCTTGATCTTGGTGTTATAACACCGTGCTCTAACCAACTGAGCTAACCAGCCAGGCTGTTTCACTCATTTTAATCTGTAGTATTTCCATTTCCTGAAATATACAATAATTTATTTATCTAGCAATGGACATTTGACTTGAAACAAGATTTTTGCTATTACAAACAATGCTCTTACAAACATTGCAGTGCTTATAGGCACTCAAGTTTCTCTAGATACTACTTAAGAGTGAAATTATTGGATCACACATATGTACATGTTTAACTTTACAACTTTATAGCCAAACCATTTTCCAAAGTGGTTGTACCCATTTTTAGTCTTACTAGCAATGTATAAGAGTTTCCATTGCTTCACATTCTTATTAACACTTGATATTGTTAGATTCTTCAATTTTTACCAATGAGGTGGGTGTGAAATGGTACATCATTATGATTTTAATTAATTTTTTCCAAATTACTAACGAGATTGAGCATCTTTTCATGTATTGATGGTCATGTTTCCTCTTCTAAAAAATGTCTTCGTATTTTTACCCTTTTTTAACAGTTAAGTTTTTGTTTAGATAATTTTGATTTACAGAAATTGCAAAAATGGTACAGAGAATTCCTATATTCCTTTTACCTACCTTCTCTTTATGTCAACATCTTACATTACCATAGAATGTTTATCAAAACTTAGAAATCAACCTTGGTACAATATTATTAATTAAAGACCTTTTAGTAGGACTTACTGAGGTCTTATCAGTTTTTCCGCTAACATCCTTTTTCTGTTCCAGAATTTGGTCCAGAATCCCACACTACAGTTAGTTATGTCATTATAGTCTCTCCAGTTTGTTACAGTTCCTCAGTCTTTACTTGCCTTTCATGGACTTGATACTTTGAAGAGTACTTGTCAATGATTTTGTAGAATGTTTCTCAGTTTCAGGTTGTCTTATGTTTTCTCATGATTAGATTGAGATTGGGCATTATTGGGAAAGATACCGCAGAGGTGATATGCATCATATCAAGGGCACATAATGTCAGTATGTATTACTGGTGATTTTAACCTTAACCATTTGGCTAAGGAAGTATCTGTAGAATTCCTAATTTACTATTTTTCTCTTGTAATTATTGTACAATTGTCCCTTGGTAATGGGGAATCGCTTCCAGGACATGCCCCCACCCACTCACCCCTGCCCCGCATATACCAACATCCATGCATAGTCAAACCCCTTATATAAAATGATGCAGTGTTTGCATATAACCTATGCATATCCTCCCATATACTTTAAATCATCTCTAGATTACTTATAATACCTAATACAATATAAGTGCCATGTAGATAGTTGTTATACTGTGTTGGCTTTTATTTGTATTATTTTATTGTCGTATTTTTTTTTCCTTCAAATATTTCTAATCTACAGTTGGTTAAATCTGTGGATGCAAAACCCAAAGATATGGAGAGCTGACTATTCTATGTTTTGGGGAAGATTTTTTGAGACTATGCAATTATTCTGTTTCTGCTTAAACTTTATCACCCACTCATTTTAGCATTCATTGGTGCTCTTACCCATTTTGGAAGGATTTAAAACATTTTTTTTTTTTTCCTTTTTTGTCTTTTTTCGTGACTGGCAACGGATCGCAACCCTCAGTGTCGCACCCGTACTGGCCCGGGACCGGCAACGGGATTGCAACCCTCGGTGTCGCACCCGCACCTTGCTCAGCCAGTGAGTGGCCGGTCTGTATGTGGGATCCAAACCCTCGGTGGGAGCACCACCGCACTCCCAAGCGGTGCACTGTAGCAGTGTGCCACCGGGCCGACACGGGATTTAAAACATTTTTAACATTTATTTGTACATATTTGTGGGGTACAACATCTTGTTTCAATACATGCACATACTGTACATTGATTCACTTAGAATAGATAGCATAGCTTTGTACCGATTAATCTACCAGTTTCCCCACACTTTTACCCATTTTTAATTGGGCTGTTTGTTGTTTATTTTTTTAGAGTTAAAAATATATATATTCTAGAAAATAATTTTTTTTGCAGTCACTAACATGGAAAATATCTTCTCCCTAGTTTCTGAATTGTCTTTCCATGTTATTAATGCTATTTTCTGAAGAACAGGTGTTTGAAGTTGCATTTTCTAACTTTTTGAGACTGGTATATAGAATTCCAATTATTTTTTGTATATTAATCCTGTATCCAGTCATTTTGCTAAATTCCCTTATTAATTTTAATACTTCAAATGTAGTTTCCTTTAGCTTTTCTATATGGATAATTACATCATTGGTAAGTAATGACAGATTTGTTTCTTCCATTCCAATCTCTGTAACTTTTATTTTCTTTTTCTTATCTTCCTGAATTGGTAATTCACAATTGAGGAAGGAGATATTTTTCACACAATAAGTTCAGTTTTAAATAAAAGTAGTGGTAGCAGCCCTTTTTTTTTTTTTTCTTGTTTCTGATTTTTTTGATATGTTAATATAATATAACAATTTTGCTAATGTGACATCTGATTATAAAGGACTTGAGAGTTTACCTAAATACATGTCTATGGGTTTTATTCATTGGTCTTACTGTCTTCAGTTTTCTTAACTTTCCTTTGGAGTTTTAAGGAAGAGTAGTAAAGGCTTCTTTTCCTGGCTCAAAAGCATTAATTCATTTATTCATAAATTCATTCAACCAACATGTATTGGGCACCTAAGATATACAAGTCTCAGTGAGATACTGAAATAAAAAATTGTTTGAATAAAACATTTTTTTATGTTTGAGGATCTTATGGATGATTCTCCCCATCTACTGATGAGGAAGAGATGTACCTAAAGCACTATGACACAGCTAGAAAGTGGCACATGCCAGAAAGGAGATAAAACTGAAGGAGAGTTATAGTAGTTAGGAGAGAGATCTGCTCTGGGGGACAAGGGTAGCTTCCAGGGCTTGTTTCTATATTCCACAAAGATGAAATGAACTGGGTTTTTGTTTTGTGGGCCTGGTTCAACATGGAAGTCATAAAGGGAAAACCTGTAAGGTGGGAATATATTGTTTAAGGAAGGGCCATTTATAGTATTATTATGCTCTAGAACCAGCAGCGCTGTGTCAGTGTGTGGTAAATACCTACTAGATACATGATGCAACAGTCCTGAGGTTTTACTTTTGGTTTTAAGAGCTTTATGTTTTCTGTTGCAGAGAGAAGGGAGGGAAAGAGAAGTTTGCTTCTCATGGATATTTTTTAATATTTTGAATTGGGATGCTTTTAGCAGCAAGTGGTAGAAAACCCTGAACCAAAGTGACTTAAATAATCATGGAATATATATTATCTCACATAAGTGGGAGTTCAGAGGTCATGCAGCTCCAGACCCAGTACAGTCAGTGACTGGTAATATTATCAGGTTGCTCTCTGCTGTCTTCGATGGCTTCTCTGTGGCTGTGAAGATGGCTGCTGGTATGGTTAGGCTACATGCTTCCTCAGTCACATCCAACACAGAGGTGGAGATCCTGCCCAACAACCATAATATTGATTATGGTCTCCAGGGAAACCATGCACTGATTGTATTAGAATGATGAGTATTTGCCTCTGGAGCTGAAGTTGAGATGAGTTCCCTCTATGAAAAATATTAGGTTTCTGTTAGGAAGGAGGAAGAAGGGAATTAACGTTGGATAGGACACCAATGCTGGGCACTACAGTTTTTTATATTATATTACTATTATTTTTTCTATAATTTCTAAATTGAAAAAGACCTAATATTACAACATTAAAGGAAGCTTAGGAAATAGAGAAAAAAGTCACTCATAATCCTCCCTCTCTAAAACAACACCATTTGTAGGTATACCCTTTCAGTCTTTTTATAAATGTTCACAGTTTAATTATACTATGCATAACATCTTCAAGATTATTTTTCTATAATGTATAATTGAACAAATATGCCATAATGTAGTTTATCATTTATCTATTGTTGGAAATATAAGTTAAATATTTTACAGCTTCTGGTGAAGATGGCAGAATAGACGGTCCCCAGCGTCACTCTTTCCCACAAATCAACCAATTTACTACTATAAAAAAAGTAACATTGGGCCGGCCTGGTGGCGCACTGGAGAGTGCACAGCTTGGGAGTGTGGTGGCGCTCCCACCGAGGGTTCGGATCCCATGTGGAGACCGGTTCCCGCTCACTGGCTGAGCGCGGTGCGGGCGCAACACCAAGGGTTGCGATCCCGTTGCCGGTCCCCGGTACGGGCGCAACACCGAGGGTTGTGATCCCGTTACCAGTCAGTAAAAAAGACAAAAAGGAAAAAAAAAAAAGTAACATCAGCCAAGCTGGGGCTGCTGGAACTCAGGGGAAGAAGAGGAGAGACCTATGGAGTTCAAGAAGGGGGAGAAGCCACAATGAGAGAAAGAGAAGACTGCTCCAACCATTTTGTGCTGTGGTCGCTTTAAGGCTGGAGCTGTTGAGCACACGGAGCAGGAGCCGGCAAAAGCCGAAGTGGTGCCCTTCAGATGAAGTTACTTGGAGGCGGCAGGGGGGAAGAGGGCCTAGGCAAGCAAGACCACTAATAGGGTTCCCGTGGACTCATGTAGGAGTGAGGAGCCAGAACAGCTGAAAAAAAAGGAGCCACTCAGAGGCCGGTGAGTCATTGCAAAGGATTGAAGCATGGCCCGTCCCATGGAAAGTGTTTGCAGCACAGGTGGTGGGGGGAGACAGGCCCACTGGGGGAGCACTGGGGCACAGCAAGGACAGCTGATCTGCACCCCAATCAGCGAAGGACCACTCAGAGGAGACTGGTCAGGAATATAGAATTGCATGGGGTGCAGTTTGATGAAAAGACTCAGGCCCAGATCAGAGTTTCTACACAACCCAGGTGCACCGGGTCTCTGGAGAGCTGGTAGTACCTATAAAATCAACTATTAAAACCTGAGCTGCACAAAAAGCCTTCCCTAGGGAATCAGCAGCAAAGCAACAATTTAGCTCAACCACGCAGCTCAACTACTGGTCCCCACAGGAAGTTCCCCCATTTTAGAAGTAAGCAAAGGATAAAAAATTAGTTCTGGCCCAGGCACACCATCAGCACCTCAGGGCCCATCCGGGGACCTGAGTTATGGAGCCAGGGACTGGACCCCCCTCCCGCAGCTGGGTGCACTGCCAGTGCCTTGGGGCCCACCCGGGGTCCTGAGAGATGGAGCTGGACACCGGACCACCCTCCTACAACCAGGCACACTGCCAGTGCCAAGGAGCATGCCCAAAACAACATCTCCATGTGGGTGGCTTACCACAGCCACCACAATAACCATGGCTGCCACAAAAGCGGCTAGATGCCACAACCACCACACAGGTGGTCTGCCAGCCACTGGAGTGCATTGACACAAGGAGAGTCACCAGCAGAGACCAAAGAA
>NW_007727356.1:178173-189433 GCF_000696425.1 Galeopterus variegatus
CAGAGATAAAGAAAAGAAGAGGATGTCTCTCTCCACAAAGCCCATTCCAGAATGATAGAAGAAGCGTCTGCTCTAAGATAATATTGGGGGACCTGAACACACCTCTCAGCATTGGACAGATCATCTAGGCAACAGATCAGCAGAATAACCATTACTCTTTTCAGAAGAAGAGAAGAAATCTAGGGTAATTAGAGGGGCGGGGAGAGGGAGAGGGGAATGGGGAGAGATTGGACAAGGGGCATAAAGAATAAGTATGATTTGTAACAATACATATGCTAGTAATATTGATTTGATCAACATAGGTCAACGTTGAACCCCCAAAACATGTATAATCAATTACGATTCAATAAAAATTTTTTAAAAATTAAAAAAAAATAAATCAATGTTTTATGCATGGGTTAAAAAAATTACATTTTTTACTCCTTTTCAGCTCTAAGATTTTTTTAAATAAAATTTATTTTTAATAACGGTTTTAGATTTACAGAAAATTGTCAAGATAGTACAGTTCCCATATCCACTCCCCACTGCCAACTAGTTAACCCTGTTATTAACACGTTAGTATGGTATATTTGTTCCAATTAATGAACTAATATTGATACATTATTAATAGAAGTCAATAATTTATTCAGATTTCCTTTTTTTAAATCTAATGTCCTTTTTCTGTTCCAGAATCCCACATTACATTTAGTTGTCTATATCTTTAGGTTCCTCTGGGCTGTAAGAGTTCCTAAGTTATTTTTGAAGGATACATTTTAATGCACTGTGGGCTGAAATGTGGTTTTTAAGAGAATCACCAGACATTTCGATTTAACATTGAATCATAGTTGCCCTAAAGCAGCTGTTTCCATCTTTTCAAACAGTGAATAGAACACATAGAAACTACTTAGAAAGCTGTAACATCTGAACTTTATTACATGAAAGAGAAAGTTACTTCAGTGATTCGTTTTAAACAAAATTTACTGAAATTAAAATAAGAACAAACCTTTCTGCAAGACAAATACAGTGTTTAAGTCAGTTCTCTAGTAGATTTTGTTTTTGTTTAGAGCCTAAGGTAGTCTGGTTTTAAGAGTAACAGCAGAGTTTATGAGTAAGTAGACAGTAAAGGATTCTTTCTAGGGCATCTAAGGCCCCAAAGCATGATCTCTTTGTTTAAGTCAGTTCTCTAGTAGATTTTGTTTTTGTTTAGAGCCTAAGGTAGTCTGGTTTTAAGAGTAACAGCAGAGTTTGAGTAAGTAGACAGTAAAGGATTCTTTCTAGGGCATCTAAGGCCCCAAAGCATGATCTCTTAGCATGCTGACCTGTTAGATTTTTATCTGCTGCAGGCTGTTCAGTCTGTGCTGCTATCAAATATATCTCCAATTAAAATCTATAGTAAATTTATTTAAATACGGCACTTGAGAAATGTTCTCTGGAACTTAGTAAAATAAATGTTAATTACTACTAATAGGAACTTGGAGTCATGGATCACATTTGGAAACCATAACTAAAATATAATTGTGTCTTTATGAGCCATCCTGTCATTTCAGTAAACCGAGATTCTTTGTACTCAGTATAACCTGGTGAAAGATTTTGCTAGAACACAAAGCCCTAAAAGAGAAAAAAATTTTTCTTTTTCTTCGTAATTTTGGTTAAGGTCCAGTAACTGATATGACTTGTTCTGACAGGTGATATTAGGTCCATCACCTCATCTGCTTACGTTAGTCCTCCCTCCTCTGCACGCTCCCACCAACAAATCCACGGATCCAGTGCTCAGCACTAGTCTTCTTTGTGGAGGAATTTCTCCAACTCTTGGTAGGCCCTGGTTCATCATCTACTGGTTTTTCAAAAAGAGTTTATAAGATGTATGTTTCCTGGGTTCCTGCATTTAGAAATCTTTATCTTTGAAATCCAATAACTTTATGAGAATATGTTTCAGTGGTGCTTTTCTGTATTATTTTTTTCCTGAGACATGTTGCATCCTTTCTATCTGAAAACTTACATTTTCTTTTATTTCAGGAAAATTACCTTAATGATACCTTTGAAAATGTTTTCTGTTCCTCATATCTAATTCTTTTTTTCAGTAATACCAGTTCTGCCAGTGTTGTATCTCCTTGGTCTGCCTTTCACATCTGTCTGTTTTCTCTCTAATCTTTTTAAACTCGTTGTACTTTCCAATTTTTCATTACTTTCCTCAAGCTTTTTCTCTGTGATCCTTATTGTTGTCAAATAGTGTCTGTTCTTTGATAGTTACTTCCAGTATGGCCTTCCTTTCTGTGATGTGATGGTTTTATCCTTTTCTACTTATTTCCTGAAGTCTAAAAACCTAATTTTTATTTCCTTTTGTGACTTATTTATTCCTTGTGCACTTGCATCTTTGCTTTGAGTGCTTGTCTTTTAGTGCTTATATTTTCATCGGTTTTTCAGTTCTTGCAAGTATCTTTAATTATGATTATCATTTGTGTGGCTATATACTTGCAGAGTATGTTTTATCCTTCTGCCATTTTTCTTTTTTGCTCCTTCTTCCTTTTTACATGCAGGGTTTTTAAAAAGTAGAATATCTGGATGGTTTCTCCCCTCCCAATCTTTAAGTAGTGAGTTCTTCTTGGATTTCGGTATTATATTTCAAAAGCTGGGTATTATAAAATGCCTTTTTTCCAAAAAAGTCCTTCTTCTACTTTAGGCATAAGGTAATCATTTTCGACCACAGTGTATCGCAGAGAATAGAACTCCAGCTTCACAAAGTAAAGATAGGATGGTCTCAGTCTTCTAGATCTGCCAAACAAACACTGTTACTGAGACTCCCACCACATATAAGAACATGTTTCTCTTTGTATTAGTGTAGTTCCCTAATAAACTGTGTGTGATATACATCCCTGTTTATACTTCTCTCAAAACTATGTATGCTGATTAATGTGTGGTTAATTATTTTATGTAATTTTTAACACTATTAGGTAGAATCATATGAAATTATGTTTTATAGGTTAAAATGGTCAAATATTGGCAATTTCAGGGGTCTCAACATAATGTATAATTAAACTCTTTATATTATTGCTTGCCATTCATGAATCCTTACTTCTGAGTCTTCTCTCAGCTGGCTTGAATTGGAAATAAGTTTTTTCATGAAAGAAGTGGGTAGTATACTTTATGCCTTTTTATATCAGTCAGGGCTTTTGTAGTCTCAGTTTCCAATTCAGAGGAATCATTATTGTATCCTCAGAGGTACTAAAGCCTGTCAGCTGTGGAGGTGAGCATTATGAGGACAGGACCAAACATTTTTTGAGTGGGTCTTAAGTGTGATATTGAAAGGTTTGACTCCTCTCATGCATCCTTCATTCCCAGAGCATGTGCACTGGCTCCAGGCTATTAATCACAGCACCATTGTATCCTGGACGATATAGCACTCCAACCTCACAGCCTCCTGATTAGCCCCATAATTTAGTAGTCAGTAGACTTGTATTACACCATTCTAGTGAGTGAACTCTGTGGGCTTTGCGTCTTCCAAAAGGTGAAATCTTTGATTACAAACATTGTTGAGTGAGATAACATAATAGCTTCAACAAATCTATGGGTTGTGGTATTTATACAAGCAAGGTAGGTAGAACAAATTAAGATAGCAAGCCCAAACCTAGAGTTAGTGTATCTTTTAATGGAGATAGAGTGCTGCCCTCTCCATCAAAGAAGAGCTCAGTGGATGCAATCTGCTATCAAGAAGTTGCTGGGTGCTCCTGGCGTAGTTCTGTGTCAGGGGCTCATAATTGGTTGCTTCTGCTGGCACACTGGCATCCTGCAAGGGTGATAGCCAGGTCATCCTTAATGAGAAGAAGTTAATGTTGTGGAGTTCATTTCTTACTATGATGTGTTTTTTTTCTGATGCCTGTTGAGCAAGCACTGCAGTGACTGGGAAGGAGGCTTGTTGATGTTCTCAGGGCAGACCATTCTGCCTCCACAGTGAAAGCCTTTTACCGAGCATTCTGTGGAATACAAATAATTATACTCTGTCTGGGCTCATTTTAATAAGCCCATTTCACCCACATGTCTCTTCCCCAGATGCCCTTGTCACTAGTCCTCCAGTCTTTCTTCTTTCAGGTTCCTATCTGGTTAAACTTGTAGTCACTGCCTGTTGGGCCATCTTTCCTCAGCCAAAGTGGACCGTATACATGTTGCTTGAAGTTCTGCCCACTAGGAAAAAGTTTCTGCTATACTGTCTTTTCAGAGACCACCCCTTAGAATGGATATAATGCACTCATAGTCCACTTATGGCTCATGACAGTGGAGGATCAGTTGGAACTAAGCATTGAAGATACTCAGGCCATTTTGCATCTTCCTGTATATCTTGTGTATATGTATAGTCTGGTTCTCTGAATCTTACTCTTTTTGATTAGTGCCCCACTTTTCACCTAAGATACCTAGACCATAAATTCAATGATTCATCACCCTTTGAATTTTTTTTTTTTTCTCTGTCTTAGCCTGGCAGCTGCAAGAGATTCAAGATACTTTTTTGATGGACAAAGAAAGTCCTTGAGTTTCAGCCTTAGCCTGGAATTAAGAATTTGGAGATTGAGCATGTAATTCTTTGTTTCCACCCCTTATCTGCTCTCTAAGCCTCTCCCTATTTCTGTGACCCCTTTGGTATTCTTCCATTACATTTCTTTTCCAACTGGAGCTGGTTTCTTGTGCTTGGAACCAAGAACCCAGCCAATTAAAGACATTGATATTAGGAGATGAATGTAGGAAACAGAACCTCAGGAACCTGTGAGAAAAATAAATAGGTTAGATGGCTTGGAAGTAACCATTAGTTTTCAAAGTACGAATTAATTTTTCAGATGATGAATTATTACCTGTGATCACCAGAATAAAGTTCTTTTTGTTAAGCTAACAACATTATTATAAGTAGCCACTCTGTACCCACATTGTTGAATTCCTATGCCCTTCAAACTTCAGAGGCAGTGATAATAGGTCCCCCATATCTTCAATGGGAACTTCATTCTAGCGAACACAGGTAATAATTTAGTCATTGTGAAAACTAAATAGCATTTTTAAAATTAATGGGACTTGAGTCTTTAACTGTCTGGGCTCTTGGGTGTAAACAGAGAAACCAACTCTGGTTGGAAAAGGAATTTATTGGAAAGATATTGAAGGGTTTATTAAAACCCTGAGAGGCTTGAATGACCTGAAAAAGGGGTGTGAACCAGTACAACTCTGGACAGCCAAAAACAAGAAGCCCAACCATCATCTTTTATCAGAATTAGTTTGTCCACAATGCCAGTGGGTCTTATCACTGCTCTTGCAGGACACCATTTCCACTGGACACTTCTGCCACCACTGCTATCACTAGAAACCACTCTAGCTGCCATGAATGAATCCTAAGCACCTCTTTGTCTTTGTGTTATTCTCTTCACATTCAAAGTGTTGACATGAGGTGGAGTTTCAGTTATACACAGTGTACTGGCTTCTGCTTTTTATTGATGGAGAGGATCTTCTATAAAGAAAAGCCAGACATTATGTAGTAGGAGTCTGGTCACTTATGTGATGGGAATTATAGACCTTTGTCCCATTTATATGAAACGTGTAATTCTTCTTTTCCAATTTGTATGCCTTTTTTTTTAGTTATTTTTTTTTTAATTTTAACATTTACTTGTACGCATTTGTGGGGTACAGTGTGTTGTTTCAGTGCATGCATATACTACACAACGATTCACTTAGGGCAGATAGCATACTTTTGTACATGTCCTCCCCCCATCCTCCTCCGCTCCTGGCCTCTGGTAACCAGTATTCTACTCTCTACTTCTAAGAGAACTATTTTTTTTTTTTTTTTTTAGATTCCACATATGAGTGACACCATGTGGTATTTGTCTTTCTGTGCCTGACTTACTTCACCTAACGTGATGGTTTCCAGTTCCATCCACGTTGCTGCAAATGATAGGATATCATTTCTTTTTATAGCTGAGTAGTATTCCATTGTGTATATATACCACAATTTTTCATCCCATTCATCTGTTTTTGGGCATTTAGGTTGATTCCATCTCTTGGCTATTGGGAATAGCATTGCAGTGAACATGGGCGTTCCGGTGTCTTTTGATACATTGATTTCATTTTCTTTGGGTATATGCCCAGTAATGGGATAGCTGGGTTGTAAGGTGGGTCTATTTTTAGTTCTCTGAGGAATCTCTGGAATGTTTCTCACAATGGCTATACCAATTTACATTCTTACCAACAATGTAGGAAGGTTCCCTTTTCTCCACATCATCTCCAGCATTTTTTATTTTCTGTCCTGTTGATAATAGCCATTCTAACTGAGATGAGATGATATCTCTTTGTGTTTTAATTTGCATTTCCCTGATGATTAGTGATTTTGAGCATTTTTTTTTTTCATGTGTTTGTTGGCCATTTGTATTTCTTCTTTTGAGAAATGTCTATACAGGCCACTTGCCTGTTTATTTGTATTTTTTTTTTTTTGCTGTAGAGTTGTTTGAGTTCCTTATGTATTCTGGATGTTAGCCCCTTGTCTGCTGTGTAGTTTGCAAGCACTTTCTTCCATTCTGTAGGTTGTCTCTTCACTTTGTTGATAGTGTCCCTTGCTGTGCAGAACCTTTTTAGTTTGATGTAGTCCCACTGGTGTACAATGGTTGCCTGTGCCTTTGTATCTCATTCAAAAAAGCACTGCCCACTCCCATTTTGTGTAGTGTTCCCATTATGTTTTTGTTTCATAGTTTTAGGTCTTAAATCTAGGTCTTTAATACATTTTGAATTGATTTTTGTGTATGGTGAGAGTTAAGGGTCTAGTTTCAATCATCTACATGTGGATATCCAGTTTTCCCAGCACCATTTATTGAAGAGGCTGTCCTTTCTCCACTGTATATTCTTGGCACCTTTCTCAAAAATCAGTTTGCTGTAAGTGTATGGGTTTATTTATGAGCTGTCTATTCTGTCCCATTGGTCTGTTTGTCTATTTTATGCCAGTACCATACTATATTGGTTACTATAGCTTTATGGTATATTTTGAAGAGAAAGTGTGATGCCTCCAAGTTCTTTTTGTTCAAGATTGCTTTAGCTACATGGGATCTTTTGTGGTTCCATACAAATTTTAAGATATTTCCTTGAAGAATGTCATTGGTATTTTGATAGGTATTGTGTTGAATGTATAGATTGCTTTTGGTAATATGGACATTTTGATGATGTTAATTCTTCCAACTCAAGAACATGGGATATCTTTCCCTTTATTTGTGTTCTCTTCAGTTTTTTCACCAATATTTTAAAGTTTTGATTGTAAAGTTCTTTTTCCTCTTTGGTTAAATTTTCTCCTAGGCATTTTTTTTTTTTTTTTTTTTTTTTGGTAGCTATTGTGAATGGGATTACTTTTTTGATTTTTCTTTGGCTGTTTCATTATTGTCACATAGGAAGGCTTTTATGTGTTGATTTTGTATCTGCCATTATATTGAATTCACTTATTCTAGTAATTTTTTTGTGGAGTCTTTAAGGTTTTCTATGCATATGATCATGTCATCTACAAATAGGGATAATTTGACTTCCTCCTTTCTGATTTAGGTGCCCTTTATTGCTTTCTCTTGCCTTATTGTGCTGGCTAGAACTTCCAGTACTATGTTGAGTGAGGGTGGGGAAAGTGGGCATCTTTGTTTTGTTCCATATCTTAGAGGAAAAGCCTCCAATTTCTGTCCACTCAGTATATTAGCTGTGGGTTTGTCATACGTGGCCCTTATTGTGTTGAGGAACATTCCTTCTATTGTTGAGTGTTTATCATGAAGCGTTGTTGGATTTTATCAAGTGCTTTTTCTTTACTTATTGAAATGATTGTATGGCTTTTTTCCCTTCATTTTGTTGATGCGATGTATCATTTATTGATTTGCAAATGTTGAACCATCCTTACACCTCTGGGATGAGTCCCACATGATCATGGCAAATGAGCTCTTTCATGTGTTGTTGGGTTCTGATTGCTCGGTTCATTGCTGGTGCTTAGTTTGTTTCCTTTGTTGGTGTCACATTTCTCTGTTCTTTGTTGATCTTTGTGTCTTTACGTTGTCTCGACATTTGAGGATACTGCTACCTCTTCTAGGTTTTATAGGTGTCCTTTGGTGGTGCTAGACCTTTTCTGGCCAATATCAGAGCTTTGTGTCTGGTCTTAGGCTTGGTTAATTCCTAAATTGGGGGAACTTCCTGTGGGGACCAGCTTTTGAGCTCTGTGGTTGCACTAAATTGCTGCTTTGCTGCTGATTCTCTGGGGAAGGCCTTTTGTGCTGATGGGATTTTAATTGTTGGCCTTTTAATTACTTCCAGTTCTTGTGAGGTCAGATACACCTAGGCTGTGTGGAAATTCTGGCCCGAGAATAAGTCTTTCCAGCAAACTCTACTCCCTGCAGTTCTGACACGCTGACCAGTCTCCACTGAGTGAGCCTGTGCCAGTGAGAAGGCAGACCAGCTTGGGGTGGGCCATGCTTGGCTCCCTCACAATGACTCACCAGCCTCTGGGTGGTTACTTCAGTTGGGTGTAGCCCTCACTGCTATGTGGGTCTGTGGGAACCCTGTCAGTGGCCTCACTGGCCTGGGGGCTGGTAGGGTCTGCTCCGAAGCCCTCTTTTCTCCTGCAGACTCTGGGCAGCTTGATGGAAAGGGCTCAGCTGGGGCTTTTGCTGGCTCCTGCTCTGTGTGCTGCAGTTTCTTCCTGCCTCTCACAGGGAGTGGTTTCTTTTTTCTCTCACTGAACCTTCTCCTGCCTTCATGAACTCTGTGGGTCTCTACTCTACTTCCCTTAAGCTCCAGTGGTCTCAGGTTGTCAGTCTTTGCTTTTTAATAGTTGTAAATTGGTTGATTGTTGGGGAGAGTGACACTGGGGACCGTCTATTCCACCGTGTTGATGATGTCCAACCTCTTTTTTCTTTTTTCCTTGCTTTATAGCATTCATTAGGATCTCGAATGCAGTGTTAAGTAGTACTGGTGAGAATGAATACCTTGTCTTCTTCCTGACCCTAGAGAAAGCATTTAGTCTTTCACCATTAAGTTTGGTGTTAGCTCTAAGATTTTCGTAGAGTTCTTTAATCAAGTTGAGGAAATTCCTGTCCCTTACTCATGTCCTGAGAGCTTTTTATCATAAATGAATATTGAAATTTTGTCAAATGCTTTTTCTTCATCTATTGAGAAGATTATAAGTGTTTGTTCATTGTTTGTTACATGGTAAATTATTTTGGTCGATTTTTGAAAGTTGGGCAAATTTTGCATTACTTGGTATTATCCTTTCTATATATTGCAGAATTTTGTTTGCTAATACTTTGTAAGAATTTTAATTCTGTTCATGAGAGATATTAATCTTATGAATCCTTTGTCTGATTTTGGTATCAAGGTAATGCTGGGTTCATGAGACTAGTGGGAAAGTATTCTGTCTTCCTATATATTCTGGAAGAGTTTATGTAGAAATGGAATTGGTTTTTTCTTAAAGACTTGATAAAATACACCAGTGAAGCCATCTAGGCCTGTAGTTTTCTTTGTTGGAAGGTTTTAAATTATGAATTCAGTTTCTTTAAGAGATACAGGAATATTCAGGTTGTTTGTATCTTTCAAATAATTTGTCTTTCAAAGATTTTGAATTTGCTGGCTTAACGTCATTCATAATTTCCTTATTATCCTTTTAATGCTTATAGGATGTGTAGTGATATACCCTCTCTCATTCCTGATATTGGTAATCTGTGTCTTTCTCTCCTCTTTATCAGTCTAGCTAGAAAAATATCTATTTTATTCTCTTTTCAAAGAATAAATTTTTGGTTTTATTGATTTTCTTCATTGCTTGTTCATCTTCTATCCATTGATTCTTGTTGCCTTATTCTTTCTTTCTTTCTACTTACCTGGGATCTAATTTGCTCTTTTTATTTCAGTTTTGTAATGTTAAAGCTTAGATCGTTGATTGACACTTTCTTCTTTTCTATTCTTTTCTAATATGAGCATTTAATGCTATAAATTTCCCTTGAAGCACTGCTTTAGCTGCTTCTCACAAATATTGATGTGTTTTCATTCAGTTCAAAATATTTTTTTATTCTCTTTTCATTTTTTCTTTAACCTGTGAACTGTTTAATTTCCAAATATTTGGGAATTTTCCAGATAGCTTTCTGTAATTTTTTTCCTCATATTTTTGCTGTCTTTGGCATTTTGATGTGTTTTATTCTGAGAGTACCACCCAAGTTTGAGGAGAAGGCACTGGTCTGAGCCCACATTGTATGTGAGGAGCCTGTAGGTCAACCCATAGGCTACATATAGCATAGGCTGGTGGGCAGCAGGTGTATGTATGCACATTGTAGGCTGGTCTCTCGTTGCTGGTGTGTGATAAGTGGAGCCAGTCCAGCTGCTACCACTGTCACATTACAGTAGTAAGGCTGAAGACAGGAATTTGTTAAAAGTATGCATATGAGGCAACCCCACTTCCAAATCCCCCTTGACCTTGTGTGTCTAAGAACTCTGACAGCCAAGCATCTTCCCTTACATAGGAAACAGAGTCTTCTTCATAGAAATTGAATGGCCCCAGAGAAGGCCCTAATGCCAGAGCTAAATTTCTTAATTTCTTTCAGGAAGAGCTGAGGGTGGATTCTGGACATCCTGGTAGATGAATAGATCTATGCAACAGAGGAGGTGGCCATCTTTGGTCTCCCCAACACCCTCTAAAAAGATAGCTACTCAAGGCACATATCATGTTTCCTACTGGCTGTCTGTATTCAACACACAACTTTAGACTTGTGATCTGTATGTGGCATGACAATACTTATAAGAATAGAGAGCTATCAATTTTAATATATGTGCAGATAACCCACAGATAAAGAGTGAGATCTGCCCTCTAAAAGGTAGAACCCTATTCATAATGTCAGGGCTGTCCTATTAAATGCCATCTTATTATTTTTTAAATTAAATTAAATTTTATTTTATTTTGTCGATATGCAATGTGGTTGATTATTGTGGCCCATTACCGAAACCTCCCTTCCTCCTCCCTCTCCCCCCTCCCTCCCAACAGTGTCCTTTCTGTTTGCTTGCCATATCAACTTCAAGGAATTGCAATCATTATGTCTTCCCCCCCGTGTTTTGTGTGTGTGTGTGTATTTATTTTTAGCTCCCACAAATAAGTGAGAACATGCGATATTTCTCTTTCTGTGCCTGACTTGTTTCACTTAATATAGTTCTCTCTAGGTCCATCCATGTCATTGCAAATGGCAGTATTTCATTCTTTTTTATAGCTGAGTAGTATTCCATTGTGTAGATAGACCACATTTTCCGTATCCACTCATCTGAT